>NC_092128.1:88007622-88310652 GCF_043159975.1 Macaca nemestrina | reverse complement strand
CTCTCAAATTTAAAAGCGGAGTTTTTTGTCCACTGAAATCAAGAGAATCCTTTAGGTTATGGGGACATGATATTAATTATTTGGGGAACTTTAGATGTTGGCTATTTATAGACTTACTTTTTCTGTATCTTTCACAAAGTTTTCTAAATGGAGATGCTTTCATTTCTTGTCAATGTCAAAGCCACACTGCAGCTGTCTGCTCTGTCCTCAGAGGTGCTTGCCCCCTGCTCATTTCCCCTGCAAGGTCAAGTTGACCTTTGAGTGCTGAAACCAAGGGAAAGCAGGCCCTAGTTAGAAGCAGCTAGACTGTTAGTGGTAAAGTTACCATATGGCAGCAGGCCCCGCTTAGCAGGGAGGAGAAATAGGAAATTATGGATTGTAGGAATGAGTTTGAAGCCCACGGAATCTGGGAATCAATTGTATATTCATTGAGTAACTGAATGTTGTTTTTAGCACAAGTACCTACTATGTGCCACACACAATTCCATACTGTCTCTGACTGCCTTTGGTCTCATAGACTGTTATGCCTTGTGTCCTTCCTTCACCGCTACTAGCAGCAGCATGGTCTAATGGAAAGTAAGAGGGGGTTCAAATAAGAGCCCCAAATTCATATTTGATCACTGACCTTCACTTGTATGACCTTTGGCTGCTGAAATTCCCTGAACCTGAGATTCCTGATTTATAACAAAGGAATAAAAACACTGCCTATATTTAAAATCATTGATATGCTTAGTTAATTTTAGCTAATGATTTTTTTTTCTGGAGTTTTTAGACATGAGAAAAATATTTAAGGGACATGGCAGCAGCAAAGAAGAAATAAACAGATGTAAGCTTGGAAAATAGTATTTGTGAGGGGAAACCAGAGACCAAATGTGGCACAGGCAGTTTATGAACCAAGGTGGGTGGGATGGGTTGCCTGGGAAAGGATTTTAGAGGCATGCTGCTAAATGACCCAGTCATATCCAGAACTGGTGTCCAGTTCTCTCTGCCCTGACCCCAACTTTATGTGGTTTGATTGATAATAAAGCAGTCATTTTGATCCTATTTACCAGAACCACCTGTAGCAAAACAGCCCATCCTTTGTGTATGAGGTAGAGTAGGCCTGTACTCTTGGTGAGAGGACAGGTGGTTTGAGCAGAATCATTGTTCTGCTCTGAGCTGGGAGCTTTCTATCTAAGGTCTGTGGTACCTGAATTAAAGTTGGGGAGTATGCAGCAAGGTACTCTTGAGCATGGCTTTTGCTTTCTGCCAAGGTTGTGTGAGTGTTCATAAAACTGAGAAACAGGGCTAGATGGGCAGACTCTTGGAAAGAGATCAATAAATGCCTTTTTTCTTTTGCTAAATGCTTCCTTTTGCAATTTTTATCTCTTTTCATGTGCTATAATGCATCTTGATTTATTTTGAAAAAGTGAACATAGTCTACTTAGCTGGCCAGAGGTACAACTGAGAATAAACAGCAGCAATGTGTCAAGTCAGAGCAGTTGGCTAAAGCCAAGCAAGCATGAAGGTACCTGAGATGCACAGAGGTGGGTGAGGTGCAGAGTCTAAGGTCAGATAATCAGTAAGTGCTTGCTTTATTAATGGGGTTGAATTATGATCACACCAAAGAATCTGTGCTCTGCTGCTTTATGTAGCCTTTTGGGGTGGGCATTTAGATGCAGCTTGCCGCCAGATAGACATCTACAGGTACAATTTACCCCTGATCAAGAAACACTAAAAGTGTTTCATGTTAGCAGGCCAAGGGGGAGTGGAGATGATGGGATAGGAGGTAGACTGAATGAAGAGGAAGAGTGCATGAAGTATGTAATCCTCATAGAGGAAATTGAAAGTTGATTGTATCCAGATGGTTCTGGACTGTTGGTTTATTCAGACAGTGATAGCAGCCAACTGCAAGAGTGATGTCCTTTATTGTGTGAGCCAGATTGAGCACTAGTTGACAAGTGGAAGTGTTGAGCTTAGATGGAAGCATATTCATCTGAAGGAATAGTGGGGAAGGTGGAGTACACAGTAAACATGCAGTTAGATGGGTAGATCACTGGATGGAGAATGAGGACATTCTCTTACTGCTTCTGTTTTTCATGAAATGGGAAACGAGGCTATCAGCTGACGGTGAGAAGGTGGAAGGGTTGTTGCAGGTATGACTGGGGAGTGAGTGGCAGAAGGATCAAGGTTACTGGAGGTGAGGTGATGATCATGAGACATAAAGGCTGAAATAGGGGAAGGATTTTCTACAGGGATATGAAAATCACAAGAACTGTGAAAACACTGGTGATGAAGGGACAGAGGGAGCCACAAGCTAAATTCTTCAAGAAATGCCCCATGGATGGATGTCATTAGGTGACCACAGCAGGGAGGGGTATTGGGTACTATGATGTCAGAGATTACTTTCAAATTGCTAGAAGTTTCTATTGATATGAGAAGAACAATGATTTGGAAGGAGCATTAAGCACAAGAAAGACAACTACTGCAACTGCTGGCCTTGTGGCATGGAGGTTTGAGAGAGAAAACAGCAAGCCCATGAGGTGACTATACGAGAAGCAGTGTCCTCAAAGGAATTCGGGTTTCAGATACAGCAAGATGGTCAAGAGAGCATTTACATCAAACGTTTACCTGTGGATTTTGCTGATGACAGATTGGGAGTACCAGAGAACAAAGAGGAGTAAGAAAGGTCAGAGTTGGCCAGGAAAGTAGGTCAAGTCAGGAGACAGACAAAGCCATATGGAAATGACCATGTGGGTGCTGAGGATTGATCTTGGAGTCTTAGGAGATAAAAATATCTTACGAGCATTTTTTTTGTAGGAAGGGAATGTAGGGGCTATGAAATTTAGCCTTATCATCATCATCATTATTAGACTGGATTATTGCTTTGGATACAGCCTATATGAGATTTGTTCTGTTAGTGTAGGTTCTGTCTCTCAGACCGTATTTATTCATATTGATCCACTAGACTTGAAAAAAATCTCAGAGGCATTTAGTTTATTCCTATGTGTTTTTTGGTCAGTTCTATTAAGGTATAATTTATATATAAAATTCACCCTTTCTAGTATATTTTTTTCATGTGTTTTGACAAATGTGTACCCCAACAAATCAAGATCTAGAACAGTTCCAAAAGTCCCCACAAATCACTCTTACCTACTTTCAGTGCCTGGCCACCACTGATCTACCTTTTGTTCCTATAATTTTGCCTTTTCTGGAATGACAATTAAATGGAATCATACAGTATGAGGCCTTTTGAGTCTGGATTCTGTCACCACAATACAGTTGAAATTCATTTTTCTTATCTGTATTAAAAATTTGTTTTTCTTGCTGAATTATATCTGTATTCCATTGTATGGATAAACGCAGTGAATTTATGAATTCATCAGCTGAAGGACATTTGGGCTTTTACTAGTTTTTAGTGTTTGTGAGTAAAGGCCACTGTAAACATTCAGTTTTTGTGGGAACAGAAGTTTTCATTTTTCTTGGGTAAGAGTCATGAAGCAAGTTTGTTAGATTTGTGTGGTTAAGTGCATACTTCATTCCTAGGAAACTGCCAAACAACTTTTCAAAGTGGCTGTGTCATTTCGCATTACCACCCGCGATGCCTGAGAACTTCAGTTGTTCCACATCCTTGCCATGTTGTCTGTTTTTTCCTTTTCTTTTCTTTTTATTTTTTTTTTACAATTTTTAATCAGTGAGTGGGGTAGTGTTATCAGATTATGGTTTTAGTTGACATTTTCCTGATGACTAAACACTGAACATTCTTTCATGTGCTTATTTGCCATTTGTGTATCTTCTTTGGTGAAATGTCTGTTCAGTTTTTTGGCCTACTTTTAAAATTACCTTCTTACCTTTTTGAGAGTTCTTTACATCTTCTAGATACAGATTCTTTATCTGACATGCCTTTAAAAACATCCTCCAGATCTTATTTTGCATAAGCAGAAACTTTATACGCTTGCATGGATTTATTTTTGGGCTCTCTGTTCTGTTCCGTTGGCTGTGTGGCTGTGTTTGTGTATGCAGTCAGGTCCACGATTAGTGGGCCTGTAACTACTGGAGGGTATGGGCGGGTGTGACCCCTCTGTACTGGGTGGATATTGAACAGTCTCTGGGACTGGGTGGAAAGGAGCTGACGGTGGGTAATGGGTTACAGCTTCTAGGTGTGGAGCTGCGTCAAGCGGTTGGCCTGCTACCCTAGGGCACAGGCCTGCCTTGTCAAAGCAGCTTTCCATGGCCTTGGGCTCCACCAGGGTGTCACAAACGCCCCATCTAGATCCTGAAGCTCCTAAAACTTTTATCCGCAGATGGTTGAGAAATTAGTACTTCTGGGACGAGAATTGGGCTGATGGCTGTTCTGCCATCTTTTTGATTTCATTCTCTGACATGTCTTTCAGAAATATCTTATTTAGGTGAGTTGGTTGTATTTATTTTTTTAACAGTGTATTTGGAAGAGTAGAAGTTTCATATTTTGATAATTCTAATTTCTAAATTTTTTAAAAATGGAACATGCTTTTGGTTTTGTATTTAACAAATCACTGCCTAACCTAAGATCACAAATGTTTTCTCCTAGGTATTTTATAAAGATTTACATTTAAGTCTATGATCCATTTTATGTTAATTTTGGTTTATAATACAAGATAATGGTCAAGGATTTTTTTATTTTTGCATATTGATATCCAATTTTTCCAGTGCCATCTGTTGAAAAAGCTATTCCTGCATGCTCATGTTTCCTTTGCACCTTTGGCAAAAAAACTAACTGACCATATTTGTTTTGCTAAAATACTGTTTTGTTCCATTGATTTATGTTTGTATTCTATGTTATACTTCCTTGATTACTGTTTTATAGAAAGTCTTGAAATCAGGCAGTATGAGCTTTACTTTTTTCTTTTTCAACTGTTTTGGGGCTATTCCAATTCCTTTGTCTTTAATTTTATTTAATAAGCAGGCATGCAAATTAAAGAAAAAATAAAATTACTTTTTAAATTATTTAACTTTAATAAAAGGGAAGAAGTTCCCTTTTATTTCTAGTTGACAGAGTTTTTTAGTATTATGGATGTTGAGTTATATGATTTCTCTGCATTTATCAAGATAAGTCATGTGATTTTCTTTTTAAGACTGTTCATACAGTAAATTATGTTGATTTTCCCCCCAATATTGAACAGCTTTGTATTCCTAGTTTAAGCCCACTTAGTTGTGATGTGTTATCTTTTGTATACAGTGCTTGTTTCAATTTTCTAAGATTTTATTGAGAATGTTTGCCTCTACATTTATAAAGAATATTGGTCTGTAGCTTTCTATTCACTGTAATTCTTTCATATAGGTTTGGTATCATGGTAATGCTTGTCTCACAAAATGAGTCGGAAAGTGTTCGCTCCTCTTCTCATTTTTTAAGATTTTATAGATAATTCATATTTCTTCCTTAAGTTTGCTATAAATACATCTTGTCCTGGAATTTTCCTTGTTGGAAAGTTTATTTCAATTTCTTTGAGATAGACAGTTGTTTACATTATTTCTTCTTGAGTAAGCTTTGTTAATTAGTGCTTTTCAAGAAATCTGTTCATCCCTTCTGAGTTGTTGAAATATTGGTGTTTATAATTGTATCTCCTCTCCCTCTCTTTTTTTCTGTAATTCTGCTTAGAGGTTTATCAGTTTTTCCCAGCTTTTGGCTCAATTGATTTTTTTCTCCATTTTTTTTCTTTAAAAATATTTATTGGTTTTTCTCTTCTCATCTTTCTTATCTCCTTCCTTTTACTTGTTTTGGGTTTAATTTGCTCTTTTTGTTTTGTTTTGTTTTTGTTATGGGATAAGTTTAGATAATTGATTTAAGTCCTTTCTTTTCCTTTTTTCCCATTTTAATTCGTTTTGAAAATTAGTGTCACATAGTTGTACATATTTTGAGGGTCCTTTCTTCTCTTCAATATATTTAAGGCTATACCTTTTCCTTAACTCACCGCTTTTGCTGCTTTCCACAAATCTTTTTACATTGTATTTTTACTTTATTTCAAAGAAAAATATTTTTAATTTCCTTTTTGACTCTTTAATTCATGAGTTACATATAATTCTGCTGCTTAATTTCCAAATAAGTGAGAATTTCTAATATCTTTTTGTTATCAATTTCTAGATTAATTTTTTTTTAGTATCATAGAACATAGTTTGTATGACTTTACATACAAAGATTTGAGATTGATACAAAGGTTGAGATTTGCTTCGTGGTCCAGAATGAGACCTGTCTTGTTGAATGTTCCTTGTGCAAAAGAATGGGTGCTGTTGGGTAGTTTTTGTAAATACCAGTGAGCTCACAGAAGTTGGTTGCTAGTTTTGCTAAGGTTCTGTAGACTTACTGGTTCTCTTTCTATTTGTTTTATTACAGAAAAAGGAAGAGAAAAGTATTTAAGTTTCCAACTGTAATGTTGGATTTGTCCATTTCTGCTTCTAGGTCTCCTCTTTCATTTTGTCATATCTTTGTCATTAGGCACCCCTGCATTTGCATTGTTATGTCTTCTTTGTGCATTGTCCCATTTGACATTATATAATATCACTTTTTCCCTAAAAATATTCCTTCTTCTGAAATCCTCATTGTGTGACATTAATGTAGTCACTGCAGCTTTTTTTGGATTAATGTTTTTGCATAGTATATCTTTTCTCATATACTTGTTTTTACCATTTTTGTCATTAGAATTAAAATGAGCTTATTGTCATCAGAATACATTTGCATCTTGTTTTTTCTTTCTTTTTTAAATCTTTATTTTATAATTAGTTTGTATTAACCATTACAATATAATTGTAATATAATTACCATTATGGTTGGATTAAAACATACAGTCTTGTTGTTTTCTACTCTACTCTTTTTATTACATATTTTGAATTAAGTATTTTTCATTTCTATTTTATTTCCACTATTGACTTATTATTTGTTTCATTATATTATTTCCACTATTGGCTTTCTGAAAAATGTTTTTCATCTCATTGGCTACCATTTGCTATATATATATATCTCTCTAATTAATTTCAGTCTACCTTCATATAGTCTACCTCTTCATGAATAGTGTAAGAACTTTACAACAGTATATTTCCAATTCCACCCTCCCAGACTTTGCGCTCATGTTGCTATAGATTTTACTTTTATACGTCCTCTACATATACAATAAACGTGTGTTACTGTTGCTTTCAAAAGTCAATTTTCTTTTAGAGTAATTAAAATTGAAAAAAAGTCTTTTGTTCCTTTTCATTTTAACCAGTTTCAAAGATCTTTAATCCTTTGTATAAATCCAAGTTTCTGACTTGTATTATTTTATTCCTGCCTGAAGAACTTTCTTGTAACAGTTTATAGTTCATGCCTGTTGGTAATGAATTTTCTTTTTTGTATGAAAATCTTTAATATGCCTTCTGTTTTGAAGGTTATTTTCATTGAGTATAGAATTATCAGTTGCAAGGATTTCTTCCTCCTGGGCTCAAGTGATCCTCCCACCTCAGCCCCCCAAGTAGCTGGGACTACAGGCACATACTACCAGGCCTGGCTAATTTTTTTTTTTTTTTTAATTTTTGTAGAGACAGGGTTTTGCCATGTTGCCCAGGCTGGTCTTGAACACCTGGACTCAAGTGATCTACCCGCCTCAGCCTCCCAAAGTGCTTGGGACTACAGGCATCAGCCACCACACTCAGCCTTAGATTTTTCCTCCCTCTTCTATCATGTCTTCTTACTCTAGTACTTTCTAATGAGAAATCTATTGTAAATTTTACCTTTCTGTAAACTTACCTTTAAGTAATGTGCCTTTTTTCTATGGCTGTTTTTAAGATTTTCTTTTTCTTTTTACTTTTCTCCACCTTATATATGACGTGTGTGTGTGTGTGTGTGTGTGTGTGTGTGTGTTTTACTTGTCGTTAACCTCTGAGCTTCTGGGACTTATGATTTGATGTTTTATTAATATTTTTGGAAAATTATTGACCACTATTTCTTCAAATATTTATTTTGTCTTATTCTGTCTCATCTCCTGGGATTCCAACTGGTGTATGCTATACCATTTGATATTGTACATAGCCCATTGTCTTAGTCCATTTAATACCACAGACTGGCTAATTTATAAAGAACAGAAATTTCTCACAGTTCCAGAGGGTGGCAGTCCAAAGTAAAGAGACTGGCATGTGGCGTCTTAGGGCTACATCCTCCTGAAGGAGGGAATGCTGTGTCCTTGTGTGGTGGGAGGTGGAAGGGCAACAAAGGAACAAACTCCCTCCATTAAACGCTTTTATAAGTGGGGGGTGATCTCATTCATGAGGGAGAAGCTTTTGTGGCCTAATCACCTCAAAGGCTCCACCTCTTAATACTATCACATTGGAAACAGCTTAATTTGGGAGGGAATTCATTCAGATCATAGCACCCTTGTACACTCTCTCCTGTTTCAGCCACTATCCTTCTCCCTGTGTTTCAGTTTGGGTAATTTCTATTGACCTATTTTCAAGTTTACTGATTTTTTTTTTTTTTCCTTCAGCACTGTATCTACCTAAGTGACCATTCAGGGCATTCTTCATTTCTGTTTCTTTGTATTTGTTTCTAGCCTTTCCATTAAACTCTTTTCATGAAAGAAAATTCAACATCTCTTATGAAATTCAACATCTGTTCATGCATGTTGGCCATTTTTTTGGCTAGCGTTTTTAACATGTCATACTAATTTTAAATTTGCTATGTTATGGCTCATTATTCAGGCCATCTCTGGCTTTGTTCATTGTTTTTTCTCTTATAAGTAGGTTGTTTTGTCCTTGTTTGTGTGTGCCTCATAATTTTTCACTGAATGCCAGATATGTGTAGAATAGTAGAGCAAGAAACTAGTATTTATGCCTGGAATGGGCACACTCATCTTCTGCTAGGCTGTCGTTGTGGAGGGTTAGGTCATTCTACGAAAAAGTCGAGCCAGATTTGGGTTGTGTTGTTACTATGGGTTTATTCACTGTATCTCTGACTTCAAATTCCTCCATCATTACCTTGTGTTCAGGGTGGGGTCTGCCACTGGGTTTTTATTAATATTGCTGGACCAGCCTCATCATTAGACCTTCTCTGTGCACCCATATTTTGGAGATAGTTTGTCTCTATTCTTGTCACTGCCACAGTGATAGGCTGCTATTTCCTATCATTTAGCTTCTGCCACTCTAGTGGGGAGAGGGACTCTGTTTCATTATTAAATAATCATGGAGAAGAATGAGATGGCACAGATTTCCCTTATGTCTGAAATTTCCAGAAGTTCTATATTCTCATAGTGGCCTACTCTTAGACTTTAAGAATGTATTAAATTTTAATGGAACTTGTCTTACCTACTTGTATGGCAGCCAGTCCTGGCTTCCTTCTACTCTCATTAGTAAGTCCATGCACATATTCTCTTTCTTCTTGAAGACACCTCTCTTAGGTATCTAATTAGCCTAAAACTTCACTTCTCTAGGTTCAAGGAAAATTCAGATTTGTAGTATAGCCAGTCTTTTCTGATTGATAGGGTAGGAGTGACATTGTTTCCTCATTTGTACATCCCAGCAGAAGCCGAAGTCAGTATAACCTTTTAAGTAAAGTATTTATAACATTTCACTTTTATTCATACTAGAATGGATGCTGAAACATTTTGATCTTATTTATTCTGATAAAAAAAAAAATAGAGCTGGGCTTATAGAGCTCTGAGCTCAGCTTGCACAATTCCAAAAAGCATCCAACTGTATTTTCTACAGACGATGATTCTACATGAAAGAACCACATCCTTGGGCACTGAGTTGTCCTTCATAGTCATTTATTGCCATACTATGAGCATAATGAGTCACAGGCACACTTCTAAATATATCAACAGCTCTGCAAAGTGTTTCAGGGACACATCCATCAATTATGGTCATGGGAAAGGTCACAATAGTACAGGCTTTCATCATAATTTAGCTCTTCCTCCCCAGTTTGCCTTGGGTGTGTTGAAATACTGTGATTGTTCAGTTAGAAGCATTGTTCATTTTTGAGGATTAACTGGAAATGAGTAAAATATCTGAGGGAGGCCATCCCATTTGAAGGCTTATTGCCTCATTCAAAAGCTTTTTTGTGTAGTAAAAGTATCTCAAAAACTCTTCTGTGAGATTCACCAACCTTGTTCCTTCTAAGCCATTGATTATAATCCATAATTTCAATGGAAGAAAAGATCCACTGTGAACTTGGATGCTAGCCCTTTTCACTGAATTCCCCTCTTACACTCCTGTTAATAACAAAAGCAGTGTAGTTCTCAGTGCTGTGACTCTTCTGTCCAGCACAGTGAGTATTTCTGAAAGTGTAACTCTATCAGCATCAAACAGTCCATAGAGTCCTCTGACATTTTAATGTGGCTATAAAATAGGGTACAATCTTACAGAAAGCTACTCTGGAAATCAGCCTGGGATAAGAGAAAATTGTTCTGAATCCTGTTCCCTTGAATAATGTTCTTTTTTTTTTTTTAAATACCAAAAGCAATGATCCTGGCAATATTCCATAGCCTGTATAAATAAAATTAGATATCAGGAACCAGAAAATCAGAAAACATTTCAAAATTAAATATTAAAAGATTTAATGCCAACACTTTTAACTGGAATTTTTAAGCCAGAATATTTTAGTTTCGCTTTGGTGAACAGTAATTTAAAGCAGTTCATGCTTTCCTTTGCTAACTTTTAAAAGTTGTGTAGATTTTTCAAACCTCAAGATTATTCACCTAAATAATTATAGGAACCTGTTACTATGCTCTGCCCACATTATGGCATATCAGTGTTTCCTTGGAAATTAGAGGTCATACTTTCCCCATACTATATAGATTCAGAATGAATTCCAAAAAGAAATCATACCTGTTTTTTGTCTGCTTAAAATTTGAAACTCATGTGCTTTCCTATCCGATTAATATGGAGGGTTTATTTTAGCAGTACTTCATCACTTCTGATTATTCGTTCTCCACATATTTATATTAACAATGAATGGTGAAATAGTTAAACTACTAAGTTAATGATCACCCAAAGCCCTGTGAAGGTCTGGAACCACATCATAAAAGTCTTTTGACAAAAAAGTAGAACATATTTATTTTGGAAGGGAAACGACATTAGTGGATATTTGGATATATTTTTGTTTATACTAGAACTAAATTAATCAAGCCAGAAAAGATTGTCTAGCAACATCTGACATTAAAAGATTCCATAACAAAAAATAAACCACATGAAGGATAAGATAGAAGACAGCCCAAATCTCATCCAGATAAGAGTCATAGTCTGTAAATGGAGCTGCCTTTAACCCTAAAGAGAAAAAGTAGAAAAGAAATTAAAGTTAAATACAGAGGAAGAACTAAGTTAACATAAATTAATATATATTGAGTGCCTACTAGACTTCAGATCCTGCACCAGGACATGGCATACATCTCATTTAATCTTAAAATACTGATGATCTCCATTTATAGAGAAGCAAGGCAATGTAGTTAAGTACCACTTACCCTGTAAAGCCTGACATCTATTTAGATTCTTGCTAGATTTTTACCACTTACAGAAACCTAGGCAAATTAGTTATCTTCAAATTGCAGCCAGAAAGTAGTATGTTTTGAAAAAACACGACTTTATAGGTTTGAAATAGTTTCTCAGAAAGTTAACTAGAATATTCAACTTTTCAAACTTTCTGACTAACTGAATTCTTGTTGCTGAAACACACACATACGTGGTGTGCCCGCATCAAGGCAGACTTCTCTGGAGACAGCACTGATAGGCAAAGCTGGCCAGGGCTACTGCCACTTTAGAGGGGAGGATGGTTCTGATGGTAAGAACCAAGAAGTGATTGTTAGTGCTAGATTTGGAGACTCTTCCAAAACTGTAAGTCTTTTAAATAACAGTATTGAAGTTTTTTTATTTGTTCTGAAAAAGCTGGAGAGAGAGAGAGTGAGCGAGCAAGTGAGAGAGCATGCAATATCAAGTTATAGCAGAGGAAAGAAGATAGCAGCTAAAAATACTTCTTAAGACGTAACACTCTACCAGAGCAGGGGGTCAAAGATATGTTATCAATGGATTCATACATATGCTTGCTTTGGTAGTAGATGGAAACCCTAAAGTGGTGACGTGTGATCAACCATCTTGTGATTTGCATGGTTTAGACATTTATGTGGCTTTCTTATTTGGCTACTATTTTAGTATGGGTACGTATGTTTGTGTATATGTGTGTGTGTGTGTGTGTTTTTCTCTTTTCTTTTCTTTTTTTCCTCTTCCTTTATGCCATGGTCCAAGCCAGTCAGCACCCTGCCTATTTCTACCTCAGTGTTCTCAAGAGGCTACAAGGCTCAGACCCAATTAAAAAGGAGCAGAGAAGCCTGTAAAGTAAAACCTTCCAGAGGCCTGACTCTTCCCCGCTATTCCATCTTCTTTCCTAAAATCACTGTTTTCTTTAGAGTGAGCAGAACTAGGCTTTCCTTTAGACTCTTTTTCCAATCTACACAGAGCTGTCAAGGTCACATTAAATTAATAAAACAGTTCATATTTTTTTTAAAGTCACACTATCTAGGCTAGGAAGAAAAATCAGAATGAGATACAAGTGGGATCTAGAAAACCTTAATGAGTTTAATTCTACTTTTCAAACTTGGCAGGGAAAAATGTTGGTTTTCTTGGCAGATGAGGTGAGCATTCTCTCTGTTCATCGCCGTATTGAACACTTTAAGAAAGAGCAGGCAAATAAGTTGGCTCCCCTGATAATCACTTGGCCTTACTTCTAACAGTATTGTGAAAACATCTGTTCTCTTTCCTGAATCTTTTCAGCACCAGTCTTTCTTCCTTCATCCCTCTGCATTTTCTCTCCTGAAAAACAGAGCAGAAGACACATCCTCCCTAGGTAGGACAATCTATCCTGGGGCAGTGGACTCAAAGACACAGTAATCCTTCTTCCTGTTTCACTAGGAGTTACGCATACGCTCCCCTAGCAAGTTTCTCAGTGTGTTGTTAGGGATTGACCTTAAGAATATCATTTGGGAATTTTCAAGGTTATGAGGTCTAAGAGAAATATCATAGTTATGATATTCTCTAGCATCTCTCAAAAAAGTACATGAATCTAAAACACACATCCTCATGAATAATAAAAAGTATTTTTACATTTATATGGATTATAAGTAAAAATAGTTTTCGGTAATGAGAAATCCAAAAGCATTTTGCCTTAGAAGAACAACACTGGAAGAGATTTAATCCTGTCGTTTAAGAATCCTGGGTTTTGAAGATTACTCAGGAAGGCATCATCACAGCTCATTATAGCTGACTTGAGTAGAAACTTGAATATTTTGAAGTAAATGTTTTATATGTGGAAAATGTTTTGGAAGACTTACATTTAGATAGAGTTTCTGGCTACAGTGGTTGATTTCTATTGAGCCTTTTGAGGAAGACTTATTTACAGCCAAACTAGCTGTATATCAGTGTTTGGGCCAGGCAGTGAACAGGAAACCAGGCGAAGTTTGATCGTGTCCTTGGCTACTGCTTTGTGCACCCTTTTGCTTCCCTCAGCAGCACATTCTCTCTCCCCCTCAATACTCAAAGAACTTCATCTTGAAGTGCCACAGAAAAGCTTATTGGTAACATGATCCTACAGGTTCTAACTGTGAGTCCCAAGGATCTCCTCCAAGTCAGGAATGGGACCTCCTTCATTCAGGCCTACTTCTTCAAATGGTCTTATTACCAACTAAAGATTTCTCTGGAAATATGTGTGTGTGTGTGTGTGTGTGTGTGTACATTTGAGGCCTGGTAAATGTGGGGAAATGGAATGGTGCCTGTGTTTTTCAGAACCAAATGTTTCCTAAGTGACTATTGCTTATTTTCTTTCCGCATTCTTCACACACAAACACCCCTGTTGAGTATATTTGTTAAGCAGAGTACCACAGGAATGTTGGTTTTCTGTTTAGTTGCTCCAAATTGACTAGGGGCTAATTCCACCTGGAATCCTAAGTTTTCAAACAATCCTGAGCAGCTAGGCCAATGGCTTGGTGAGGGGGACATGCATAACAGGGAAAATCCATTCTCCATGTATGCCGACCTTCCTTAATCCCTGCAGCAAGGACTCAGTATTGTGGGATAGGAGAGTCCTCTTTTTAGAAAATTTCAATAATTACATTGCAATCCTTAGTCATTGACTATCTTTTGCTTTGGAAGTAGACACTGTTCTCTAGATGCTGGAGGCCCATTTAGTGATGCTTATAAAGACTACTGTCTTTGTTCCTTATTGTAAAAGGAATGCAAGTTCAACTCAAACTTAAACAATATCAATGAGTGCAAACAAACTTATAATCTTACCACCCCAAATAATTTTAATACTTTTTGGTGAATATCCTTTCAATCCTTTTTTAAAAAGTTACTATGCTAGGTAGGAGAAGAGGAGACAGCCGGGAGGGGAGTGGCAGGCATATGTGTCATAGTGCTTTGAAGCTTTCTCCTTTCATCTTTTAGCTCATTGTGGACATTTTCTCATGACAATAAATACTCCTCTGTTACAGTGATTCTCAACCAGAGACAATTTTCACTGTTAGAGAACATTAGGTAACATCTGAAACCTTTTTTTTTTTTTTTCCTCTGCTGGCATCTACTAGACAGAAGCTGGGGATATACTGCTAAACATCCTACAACGCACAGGACGGTCCCCCATAACAAAGAATTACATAGTCTAAATGTCAATAATGCTATACTTTGCCATGGCAGATGAACAGAAAGCAAAATGGTATGACCTGAGTTCACATATATGCATTTGTCAGGCCAAAATCTAAACCATCAGATTCAAAGGAAATGATATCTGTAAGGGTTTAGCATACAACCTGGAATATAATAAGGGCTCAATACATTTTAGCTATTTTTTAGGCTTAGAACCATCGAGTCCTCCAACTTTGCAGAATTCCCTGTTACGTCCTGCAGCAAGTCCAGTGTGGACATCTCTTCACTATGTCCTTGGCAATTGATTATCATTTTGGTCATGAAAACTCTGTTTGGTCAGAGCCTGAATTGCTATGCGCAGGGTCATGTCACCAATCCAATATGTGCAGCTGAACTCAAACAACATTGACAACAAAACAACCAACTTTTTAGAAAAGGCAGTCTCCTGTAATAGCACATTATATATACATATATTTCTCCCCACCAAATGACCAGGTGAATATAGATAAGGCTGTCCTTCTTCAAATCAGTCATATTTTTGTTACTCTTCAAATCCTTTTTCTTTCTGTTCATCAGAAGCCAGGGATAGGTTTGTTGTATTGATACTGACAGAAAATTCATTTTGGTATTCAACTTTTTACATGCAGTGTTCATATTTTTGAAAGTGTCTCTTGATCTGTGCTCAGATGTCTGTAAAGCACCTTTTTAGTTGCCTGGAGGGAAATACACATGCTTCCAATTTTCATTAACCTCATATCTCTCCTCACATCTCTCCAGGGAATGTCTCATGCCTTTTTCATCTCTAAATCCACTGCCTACCCTGGTGCCTGATCGTAGGTGCTTAACCCACATTTATTGAATCAAACTGAATATGATACATTTCCCAGCATGTGAAATATCAAGCATTATAAAAGATTAAATAAAAATGAAGAGCAATAGTTGTTACTTTACTTTTCCTTAGCTTATCGAGTCAATCTTTCCTCCCTTCTTCCCTCCCTTTTTCTCTCTGAGTTCCATGTATTTCTGGGGCTAGGCAGGCAGTGGGATATAGTTTAAAAAAAAAAAAATTTTGAATATCCAATCCTTTGTCTTAAATTTAACCAGTTCTGTTTACATATGATCTTTTCCGAGATCCTTTGGAAAATATTGTAAAGTGGGAGGTACAATATTTTAGTGTTGTATGCTGTTTTTCCTTAACAGACCGGAAAGTACTGACCACACACAGACAGATTTTCTCTGTGTTCTGCTGTAAAGTAGATCACTATTGCTGTTTTCAGAAAATTAAGCCAGTCTAATTCCAAAGAGTTCAAATTATCATCAGAAATATTGCATCGCCTAATCTCGCACAATAAACAACAAGGTTCACTTTACTCTGCAGAGATTCTTGGGAGGGTGGTAGTGTTTGCTTGAAGCAGCTCTTCTAGAGATGCTAGTAGTATCCATAAGTCACCGGGAAATTAGTTGCCAGTCGCATTTCTGAGAAAGTTAAGTCAGGGTCTTGAACCCCACCAAATTCTCTACCCATTGCATAAATGCAAAGCACTTAGAACCCTGTTTGGCATAGCATCAGCACTGTACAATTGTTAGCTTTTTATGGAATAATAGCAGGCATGCTGGTCTTGTGTCTGCTCTTATGAAGGAGATGCTTTCACATTTTCCCATCAAGCACCAGGTTTACCATAGACTTCTGTAGAAATATTTTATTAGGTTCCTTTCTATTCTTAGTTTTCCAGGAAATTCTTTAAATATCATGAATAGGTACTAAATTTCATCTAATACTTTTTCTGTACCTGTTGAAATGATTATATAATTTCTCTCCCATAATCTGTTAATGTGTTGAGTCATTGATTTTATTATACTAACTTTACATTCTTGAGATAAAACCAAATTAGTTAACATGTTTTGCCTTTTGTATTTATCACTAGATTTGGTTTGCTAGAATTCCGTTTTGGTGCATCTATATTCGAGAATGAATTTGACTGTAATTTTCCTTTCACTTAGAAATCTCAGGTTTTAGGATCAGGTTTTTATTACTAGATTCAGAAAATAAGTTGTGAAGTATTCCTTGTTTTTCTATTTTCTAGATTAATGTTTCTAGGGTTAATATTACATGGACCTTAAAATGATTGGTAGACCTTGCGTGTCATGTCATTTAGTCTTTGTGTTTTTTTGTAGAATTATTATAAACTGATTAATTTTATTAACTTTTGTGTTTCAGTATCTTTTTGTATTTCTCCTTGAATTGATTTTGTTAAATTATTAAAGAATTTATTCATTTTAGCTAAGTTTTCAAATTTAGTGATATAAAGTTTTTCAGACTACCCTTTTATTCTTTGCCATTATGTTCCTCGTTTCATTTCTAATGTTTGTGAATTTCCCCTGGTTGTCTTGTTCAATCTTACTGGAGTCTGCTTTTTTTTTTTTTTTTTTTTTTTTTGGTTTCTCAGTCTCATTAACTTTATTTTTATTTATTTATTTTTAGTTTTTTTGTTGTTGTTGTTGTTAGATAGAGTCTCGCTCTGTCGCCCAGGCTGGAGTGCAGTGGCATGATCTTGGCTCACTGCAACCTCTGCCTCCCAGGTTCAAGTAATTCTCCTGGCTAGGCCTCCCGAGTAGCTGGGACTACAGGCGCCCGCCATCACGCCCATCTAATTTTTCATATTTCTGGTAGAGGTGGGGTTTCACCACGTTGGTCAGGGTGGTCTTCGACTCCTGATCTCAAGTGATTCACCCATTTCAGAGACTACAGGCGTGAGCCACCGTGCCTGGCCGTCTTTTTTTATTTTGGTATATTTTTGGGGAAGAGGTGGTGGTTGGTTACATGGATAAGTTCTTTAGTGGTGATTTCTGAGATTTTGGTCCACTCGTCACCCAAGCAGTGTACACTGTACACAATGTGTAGCCTTTTATCCCTCACCCTCCTCCCACCCTTTCCCCACCGAGTCCCCAAAGTTCATCGTATCATTCTTACGCCTTTGAATCCTCATAGCTTAGCTCCTAATTATGAGTGAGAACATATGGTGTTTGGTTTTCCATTTCTGAATTTCCTTAAGCTAGAATAATAGTCTCCAATTCTATCCAGGTTGCTGCAAATATCATTATTTCATGACTCTTTATGGCTGAGTAGTATTCCATGGTGTATATATACCACATTTTATCCACTCATTACTGATGGGCATTTGGGCTGGTTCCATATTTTTGCAATTGCAAATTGTGCTGCTATAAACATGTGTGCAAGTCTCTTTTTTGTATAATGACTTTTCCTCTGAGAAGATACCTGGTAGTGGGATTCCTGCATTAAATGTTAGATCTACTTTTAGTTCTTCAAGGAATCTTACATCACAGTTTTTCATAGTAATTGTACAAGTTTACATTTCCACCTACAGTGTAAAAATGTTCCCCTTTCACCACATCCCCCCCAGCATCTACTGTTTTTTGACTTTTAAATTATGGCCATTCTTACAGAAGTGAGGTAGTATCTCCTAGTGGTTTTGATTTGCATTTCCCTAGTACTTGGTGATGTTGAGCATTTTTCTATATGCTTATTGGCCATTTGTATATCTTCCTTTGAGAATTGTCTGTTTATGTTCTTAGCCTACTTTTTGATGGGATTGCTTGTTTTTTTCTTGTTAATTTGTTTGAATTCTTTGTAGATTCTGGCTATTAGTCCTTTGTTGTATGTACAGTTTGTGAATATTTTCTCCCACTCCGTGGGTTGTCTGTTTACTCTGCCTATTATTTCTTTTGCCATATAGAAGCTTTTTAGTTGAATTAAGTCCCATCTATTTATCTTTGTTTTTGCTGCATTTGCTTTTGGCTTCTTGGTCATGAAGTGTTTGCCTAAGCCAATGTCTAGAATGATTTTTTCTTCTAGAATCTTTATGGTTTCAGGTCTTAGATTTAAGTCTTTGATCCATCTTGAGTTGATTTTGGTGTAAGGTGAGAGATGAGGATCCAGTTTTATTCTACTACATGTGGCTTTCCAATTATCCCAGCATCATGTGTTGAAAAGGGTGTCCTTTCCCCACTTTGTTTTTCTTTGCTTTGTCAAAGATCTGTCAGTCCCCCACTCCCAAGGTGCTGGAATTACAGGCGTGAGCCACCATGCCTGACTACATTTCTTATTTAATATTTTTAGTTGCCAGATAGAAGTTTAAGATTTTAAGCCAACTGAGGGGGAGTTGAGGCTAAGTGCTTAATTTTAAATGCCTTAAATAGCCAGTTTTGAACATCTTTAAAGGCCAAATCCTTATAAGGATTTGGCATTATTTCTGTATTCTCTATTCTGTTCCATTGGTCTATGTGCCTGTTTTTATACCAGTACCATGCTGTTTTGGTGACCATAGCCTTATAGTATAGTTTGAAGTCAGGTAATGTGATGCCTCCAGATTTGTTCTTTTTGCTTAGTCTTACTTTGACTATGTGGGCTCTTTTTTGGTTCCCTGTGAATTTTAGGATTTTTTTTTCTACTTCTGTGAAGAATGATGGTGTCATTTTGATGGGAATTGTGTTGAATTTGTAGATTACTTTTGGCAGTAAGGTCATTTTTCACAATATTGATTCTTCCTATCCATGAGCATGGGATGTGTTTCTATTTGTTTTTGTCATCTATGATTTCTTTCAGCTGTGTTTTGTAGTTTTCCTTGCAGACCTCTTTCACCTCCTTGGTTAGATATATTCCTAAATATTTTATATGTTTTGTAGCTATTGTTAAAAGGGATTGAGTTCTCGATTTGATTCTCAGCCTGGTCGCTGTTTGTGTATAGCAGAGCTACTAATTTCTGTACATTAATTTTGTATCCTGAAACTTTGCTGAATTTACCAGTTATAGGAGCTTTTTGAATGAGATTTTAGGGTTTTCTAAGTATACGATCATATGATCAGCAAAGTGACAGTTTGACTTCTTCTTTACCAATTTGGGTGCCCTTTATTTATTTCTCTTGTCTGGGTGCTCTGGCTAGGACTTCTAGTACAGTGTTGAATAGAAGTGGTGACAGCAGGCATCCTTGTCTTGTTCCGGTTCTTAGGGGGAATACTTTCAACTTTTCCATGTTCAGTATAATGTTGGCTGTGAGTTTGTCATAGATGGCTTTTATTACCTTAAGGTATGTCTTTTCTATGCCGATTTTGCTGAGTGTCTGAATCGTAAAGGAATGCTTGCTTTTGTCAAATGCTTTTTCTGCATCTATTGAGATGATCACGTGATTTAAAAAATTTTTCCATTAGTCTTTAAAAACCAGCCTTTGTGCATTTGATTATCTCTATTACATCTGTGCTATATGTTTAATTTTTATTCATTTTTGTTCTTTCAATTTCTCTTCATTTCTTTAGGTTTCGTTTATTTTGTTAAGTTGGTTGTTTAAATTTGTCTCCACATTTTTTCCTTTTTAAAAATTGGTCAGTCTTTTTTTTTTTTTTTTTTTTTGCGACCAAGTCTTGCTCTATTGCCAGGCTGGAGTGCAGTGGCACAATCTCGGCTTACTGCAACCTCCGCCTCCCAAGTTCAAGTGATTCTCCTGCCTCAGCCTCCAGAAGAGCTGAGACTGCAGGCACATGCCACCATGCCCAGCTAATTCTTTATGTATTTTTAGTAGAGATGGGGTTTTACCACATTGGCCAGGATGGTCTCGATCTTTTGACCTTGTGATCTGCCTACCTCAGCCTACCCAAGGTGCTGGGATTATAGGCGTGAGCCACCGCGCCCAGCCACATTTCTTATTTAATATTTTTAGTTGCCAGATAGAAGTTTAAGATTTTAAGCCAACTGAGGGGGGTTGAGGCTAAGTATTTAATTTTAAATGCCTTAAATAGCCATTTTTGAATATCTTTAAAGGCCAAAACTTGATGAGCAAATGAGGCAAGCACTTGTCTCTGCATTTCATAGGGCATGGCTAATGACTGCAGTGTCCTCTCTTTATACCCTGCATATTGTAATGAATGATGTCATTAGAAAATTATCCCTTTCTTCAAGCAGAGGTATTAATCCTTGGATGTTACTCAACCCACAGACTAATTAAATCCTTATTTTCTCTCTTCTCTTTCCAAAATTGTATCAATCATTGAGATATAGTATGTACATATTGTAAAAGGCTTATTGGTAGAAACACCACATGACTGAGTAGTTTCTTCTATCCACTTGTCTATACATAGCAAAAGCAGCATTTTATACATGGATTATAAATCATATTTTACTGTAAAATGCAGAAGGACAGCACAAATCTGATCCTGATTTGTAACATTTCCTATTAATCGCTTACACAAGATATGTATTTCAGTACTTTTCCAGTCCATTTCAGAGTTTCTTCTGGAGAAAAACATTTCCATGTTTAAGGTGCTATCATTATCTGTGAATTAGGGACTAAAATTAACTGCATTGAAAGCCAATGCTGTCATATTTGTGATTCTATAACAACTAAAGTATGAGATTTTCCTCCTTTAAAATCTTTCTTCCAAATAAATTATTTTAATGACTATGGGTATGTTTCCTATGTCAGATGTGCCTGGCCCATGTAAGTGTTTAATAAACTTCTGTGAATGAAATGAATATGACATTTTTTATTTGAGAATTTTTGGTATGTATTGTGTCTGATGCCACAATTTTAAAGGCATAACTTGAAATTCTGTAGTTTCAGGAAAAATATATTGTAATTCCAACAGCTACTCGTGCCACCTGTAGTACCTGGGTGGTGGGGCTGAGGTTGTGGGGCCCTGCCTGTTAAGGTGTTTGAAAGCAGTATTGAGGCTATATGTAGGACTTGGACATAGTCCTGCTACAAATTATTTCCCTCCAAACCAAAAGAGTATGTAACTTTAAACATGTTCAAATTGATTTGTGTGCCTGATATTTTTAAAAATGAATATTTCAAACTCTTAAAACTGTCCATTGTGTTTCATTTTTGAGGAATGAGCCTTTAACACTAGCAAAGATGTTTCCTTAAACATGTTAAATCTCATTCTATATAACAGTATCAGATGGAAAGGGACTTATATTTTATTCATTTAGCAATGTGTCTGGCATTTTCTGAGGTGTGAGGGGAGGTTGTAGGAAAGATAGAGGGTGTTGACTAGTGGTGATTTCAAGTCCTAGAAATGAAAATGTTACTAGCTTTGGAGACAAAACCATCTTGGATTAGAGACAGTCACCAGAATTGACACTATGTACACAAATGTAGACAGGCACCCACCATCAACCCACTGAAGATCTAAAATCTGTGAGGTAATATTCTGTCTGAATGCAGGTGCCAGGTCCTGGTATATTATATTTTCAGTTTAATAATGTGAATTGGAGGTGAAGGTAGTTTGACTATGATTTGAATAAAAAGAATAAACAAATGATTTCCTGGAAAGAAGAGATTGTATTGGATTGTAATGAACAGAAAATTATTTCAGATGGATTAAGCAGTACTTTGGGGAATATACTGTAGGCACCTTTGAGAAGGTGAGCTTCTTCCTCCACTTAATCTTCAAGTTCTTCAGCTGTATGTAACATGATAGGCAATCTATTACTCTGTTCAGTCTTTGGTTTTTCATAGCAACATCTTCACCTGTTTTTCTTAGTGATTTTCCTCTTGTGTTTGTTTCTAGTATCTGCTGTATGAGAACATTTTATATGCTTACTCTCAAATTTTATTTTTGGTTTAATAATTCTGCTTTTTCCAATAAACACCTTTTATGGTTTGAATAGTTTCCCTTTCCAAAACTCATGCTGAAATTTAATCTCCAATGTAGTGGTGATTACCTCACCTCCAATTGAGAGATAAGACCTTTGGGAGGTAATTGGATCATGAGGTGTTGGCCCTCCTGAATGGATTAGTGGATTAATAGTTAGTGGATTTTAATGGGTTATCATGGGAATGGAACTGGTGGCTTCATCAGAGAAAAAGAGACCTGAGATAGCACACTCGGCCCCCTCACCAGGTGATAACCTGTGTGGCCTTGGGATTCCTCAGAAAATGCACACCAGCAAGAAGGTTCTCACAGGATATGGCCCCTTGACCTGGATTTTTCAGCTAATAAATAACTAAGAAATAAATTCATTTTCTGTATAAATTACCCAGTTTTTCATATTTTAAGGAACAGAAAATGAAGTAATACAACGTATTTTTTTTTCTTTTAATGATTTTACCCCTAAGATGCTATATTGCTCCTCCCTTTAAGCTCATGTTACCCAAGGCACGATAGTTGCTTAGACAGTAACATGTGTGAGGGTGACCCTCTTGTTGAGTTTAGTTGGTTTAGAGATGTTGGTAGTGATTTTTCCCTAGAAGTACTTTTTAAGAAGACCCTTGGGATGGGGTAAAGGACAGTGGGAGGATGGGAGCAGGACATGCTCAGGAATGGACAGATTTGTTTATTCATGTTGTTAACCCTTCACCTTCCAGCCAGGCCAGAATTGTGCTCCAAGTATATTCAGCCACCTCCAGTGGGCACTGGATGGGCCCTGGCTTTCCTGTCTCGTGGTGGTGATATGTAAGGCAATGATGTGCTCAGAGGGATGCAGGAGAGAGAAAAGGACACACAAAAATCCCTCTCTGACCCGTCCACTGTGCCTTTGAATCTGGAGGGTTGCCTGAGTCATAGTGGAAGAAGCTGGAAAGATGGGAGACAGGCGAGCAAGAAAGCAGTAGCTGTGGGTGACTCAGGAGTGTGGCCAGGTCTTGTGTGGCAAAGAACAAGGAAGTGGATATTTGTGCAACATATATCACCACTTCCTGGTCCTTCCTATCAGTAAATCAGTTCTTGAAAACACTCCCTACCCATTCTTATATTCATGACTCTTACCTGAACAACATAATTCACCCTGCCAGGGATCAAAAAACAATTCCAGAAACCTTTTCTTGGACCCTTGCCTTAATTGTGCCATGGTCCACAAGAGGTTGTGTAATTTATTCGTGGGCCTTTTGTGTTTTATCATTTATGTCCCTGTCTGATGAGTAACCCATTTTATTTTTTAGGCAGCTGATGTGGCAGTTGCATCAACAGGCAGCTATAAAAACTAAGCATCTGTAAATCCTTTTGATAAATATTTGTGAAGTTTCAGAATCCTCATGTCTGATCAGTGTAAATCAGCAAGCAAGACAGTCTCCTAGGAAAGCCATTTGGAGACACAGTAGTGCATTCTGACCATGGGAACTTCCTCATGGGGGTCAGGGATGAGAAACTCATGAGGTCTTGAGCAAAGATAAATTAGCCTTCACAGAAGCAGATGCTTAAGACTACTGATACTAAATTGTACTGAGGTCAAACATTGAAAACCTCGCTTCTGAGCAAGGAGGAGTTGGAGGATCAAAAGTCTGGTTGAAGGGGCAAAATAAGAGTCTATAAGAGATGTCCCTGCAGTTTGCCCTTCTATTCTCATTGAACAGAGGCGAAATTCTACGTGATGTGGAAGAAAATTTTAAATGGAGATTATGTAAATTTGAAGCTATAAATAAGCAAAATAAATAGACTTTAATATACATATACCCTTTGTGATATTTTCCTGAATTTTGAACATTGACAAAAATATCCCCCCCCACTACCACCGCCCAATATCTTTTTCACTCGAGCAATCCCTAGTATTACGTGCCTTGTTCATTGAAAAGATATTAGAAAGTAAAATCCTAACTGGATCAACAACCTAATGGTCTAGACTCAGCAGTATACCATTAGAACATAACTTAATTTTTCTCCTACTCTGTTAGATATTCCTTCCTTTTTCCCCGTGATATTTTATGGTCATTTTCAGTTTCATTTTTTTTCAGGTATTAAAAGCTCAGTCTGGTCTAAACTAAACTTCTGATATCCAATTTAAAGCTTTTCCTTTTCTTTTGGGCATGACCTAGAAGGTTGGGCAAGAGGTGTGGTGAGTCCCTCCTCTCTTTCTTGTTCTGTATCCTTTGGACATGAAAGATGGCATGATGGTGATGTGCCTCTGGATCTTCCAGGGCTAGATGGGACAGAGGATTAACAGCTAGAAGGCAAAAAGAGTCTCATGTACTTAGCTGGCACTGTTTGTAGAGCTTACTTGGACATCATAGACTCTCTGTCATGGCAGGCTCTTTCTTTAATAGGGCACTATCATGGGTTTCCTGCTCAACTCCTTGCTGCAGAAGTTGCACTTTTTGGTGAACCCATTTCCTCGTCTTTTTGCCTGTTGTAGTTGTACTTGCCACCCCACGGTTTTACTTGCACTAGGATCACTCAGATGTGATAACAGCTTGTCTGAGTGAACTTCTTTCAAGGTTACTCAACCCCAGTGGTCTTCTATAGTCTTCCAACTCTGGGAATCCAGGCCACTTTTGAGGAGTTTATCACTTTATCTAATTGTTATATCTTGGAACAGGTCCAACTTCTGTAGCTCAGGAAGTATGATGGTAGCCGGGTTGAGGGGGTGGTGTGTGTGTGAGACACTTCAGTGACAGATACTTCAGCAGTCTCTGCTCATCCAGTCATGACCTGTGAAAGGCAACATTTATGCTAGTGGAATGAGGCATAGGCCAGCTGAAGACATTTACATTGTTGTAGTTCAGTATCAAACCCAAATAACCAAATGAAAATTACTAAACATTTGAAGATTACTTTTGGAGACAAACTGATGTATTTTAAGACTAAAATGAATCCGAGATGATGTCCACTAACCACCATTCGGAATCCACACAGGGATTCCTGACTGGATCAAGGAGAGTGTTTTGGTTACAAAGGAGAGTTGAGAATGTTTTTATCTGAATGTGCCTGTAGGTGTCACCAAAGTAAATGACTCCTTTACCCTTGGTTTGATAATGGGGGCAAAAAAGCAAAGTAAAAAAATGATATTTTGTAAAGTCTACGGGGGCAAAAAAGTAAAGTAAAAAATGATATTTTGTAAGGTCTGTGTTATATTGACAACACAGAATAGCAGCAGCAACGTCATTCACAGTAAGTCTGCAAATTCTCCTTCCTTTTTGCAGTTACGATTTATCTTAGACAATGAAAGTATACTTGGCAAGGGGACAGTCTTCAGGATATAGCAAGCAAGGAAAACTCCTTTCTCATCCCCAGCAGACACACCTCCTTCTGGACAGGAGAAGTTTCTTCTTTATCTGATTCCAATCACTCATTAGAGACACTGTCTTCAAGGAATATGGATGCCTCATGAAAGAAAAAAATTACATGAGCATTGGTAGTTAAAGAAGAAAAAAGGTGAATGCAACATTTAAAAAAAATGATTGGGAAACATTCAATTCCAAAAGTATTTAAATTTTTTTCTCTGTGCTGATTTTTTTTTTTTTTTTTAAACAAACTGTAAATTTTGATTCCTTAGAAATAATAGTATTTTTTCTCTCCTTTTAAGGAAGGAAAATCCATTGCACAATGATCAACTAGAAACTCTTATCTCTGAGCTTTCACAGCCAGGGAGGGTATATGATGTCACCCAGAAAGTACTTGGATTTGGCACTTGTATTTCAGTACTGTGAAGGATGTTTCCGGCTGGGCTCACATTCTGTACGTCATTCTTCTCACCAAGAGGCTAAAACAGCGTTTCATCACAGAATGGCCAAGACTGAGACCCGCTAAAAGAAGAACGCTCAACAAAAAGGAATTTTCACAGCTCGAGCGCCATGTTAACAGAGGGTGAACAGCCTTTCTTATGTTAGCAAGAATTTTGCAGGCCTAATGAGAAAAAGAATCCTCCTAGAAACTTCTGGTATTTTTTTTTTTAAATTTATTTATTATTATTATACTTTAAGTTGTAGGGTACATGTGCCTAATGTGCAGGTTTGTTACATATGTATACTTGTGCCATATTGGTGTGCCGCACCCATCAACTCGTCATTTACATCAGGTATAACTCCCAATGCAATCCCTCCCCCCTCCCCCCTCCCCATGATAGGCCCCTGTGTGTGATGTTCCCCTCCCTGAGTCCAAGTGATCTCATTGTTCAGTTCCCACCTATGAGTGAGAACATGCGGTGTTTGGTTTTCTGTTCTTGTGATAGTTTGCTAAGAATGATGGTTTCCAGCTGCATCCATGTCCCTACAAAGGACACAAACTCATCCTTTTTGATGGCTGCATAGTATTCCATGGTGTATATGTGCCACATTTTCTTAATCCAATCTGTCACTGATGGACATTTGGGTTGATTCCAAGTCTTTGCTATTGTGAATAGTGCTGCAATAAACATACGTGTGCATGTGTCTTTATAGCAGCATAATTTATAATCCTTTGGGTATATACCCAGTAATGGGATGGCTGGGTCATATGGTACATCTAGTTCTAGATCCTTGAGGAATCGCCATATTGTTTTCCATAATGGTTGAACTAGTTTACAATCCCACCAACAGGAAATCTAAGCAAGTGAAAGACACAGAATAAGGTCTCTGGAAATGTTATTTGTCAATGAAACATGGCTCAGGACAAGAAAGACATAAAATACTGAGAATTATCAGCAGAACCTAGAAGAAAAAATATTCAGACAAGGATAGACTGCTTGTAGTTATTCTAGAATAAGTACTATATATTTTGTGAGGAAGAATTGAAAGTTGACTATAAGACTTCGTTGTATATACTTTGTGATAAATAAGCTTATGCGAATACTAAGCGTAATCTTAGGTATTTCAAAGTAATATATTCAGATTCTAATTTTAAGTAAGGATTTAAGCATTTTCTACTGACTTTTTCCCTTATAAAGCCCAATGCCTTTCTGGTATTATTACCTATAGTTACACAGCACAGTCATAATTCTGGTGTTCAGACTGAAAAAAAAAAACAAAGTAAACAGCATCTTTTACAAAGTTCTGTCATAATGAGACATTTATGTTTGGAACTTTTTTTTTTCTCTTTGGTAATGCTACTCAAAAAATTATTCCACTCGGTATATATAGTAAGAAGTTTTAAATGTGCTTTAAAAATATTTCTCAAAGTTAAACATAGAATTACCACATGGCCCAGCAATTTAATTCCTAGGTGGCATATACCTAAGAAAAATTTAAAAAACATATGTCCACACAAAAACTTGTGCGCAAATGTTTAAAGCAACATCATTCATAGTAAGCAAAAGAAGGAAAAAACCCAAGTGTCTGTCAACAAATGAATAGATAAATAAAAGGTAGTATATCCATATAATGAAATATTGTATGTCAATAAAAAGGAATGTGGTGCTGATACCTGCCACAACATGGATGGACCTTGAAAACATTAAGTGAAATAAAAAGCTGATCAAAAAAGACTACATATTATATGATTCCATTGAGATGAATTTTCCAGACTAGGCAAGTCAATAGAGGCAGAGTAGATGGCTGACAGGGATGGGGAGGTCTGGGGAGTGGGAGAGGAGATTAGGAGGTGACTGCTAATAGATATGTGAGTTACTTTTGGGGGTAATGGAAACATTCTGGAATTAGATAATGGTGATGATTGCACAGCATTGTGAATATACTTAAAAACCACTGAATTGTATCCTTCAAAGGGGAAAATTTTATGATATGTGAATTATATATCAATTTAAAAAGATGGATTGTTTGCTGGACACCATGAATTCAGTTTGAATTTCCTTCATTAATGCTTCCATGAAGAGAAAGTTACTCATTTGATCAATTAAAGAGTGAAAGGGTAGTCAGACGATTGTACCTCTGTTTTACTTGTAGGGATAGAGAAAAATGTCTAGGAGACATGTATTATACTAGGGTAGACAGATGGATGTAGTCTATTAGTCACTCTGAAGACCTTTTTTCCGCTGTGCAGCCTATCAGTGAATATAAATAAGTCATTGCCTAAGGTCAGTGAATCACATTAAATTCAGGGGGTGAGGAATCCTAAAATAAACAGTGGATTTATATTAAAAATAACACATTTGGCCAGGCACAGTGGCCCACACCTGTAATCCCAGCATTTTGCAAAGCTGAGGCAGGCAGATCACTTGAGCCCAGGAGTTCGAGACTAACGTGGGCAACATGGCAACACCCTGTCTCTACAAAGAAATACAAATATTTGCTGGGCGTGGTGGCACACACTGTGGTCTTAGCTACTTGGAAGGTTGAGATGTGAGGATTACCTGAGCCCGGGAGGTTGAGGCTGCAGTGAGCAGTGATCACACGACCACATTCCAGCCTGGGTGGACAGAATGAGACTGTGTCTCAAAAAATAAAAATAAAAGTAAAAATAACACATTTGCAGAGTTTTGTGTGTATATGCATAGACATTATACAGGAAACCAATTTAAAATTTTTGTATGTTTCTGCTTTTATTCCTTCTGAGTGAAATCTAGTGATACCCAAAAACATCTTTAAAACTACATGTGTAATTAAGTTCAATAGTTCCCTGTTCCAAACAATATGAATAAATTACATTCAGTTCAAGACAATCTTTTCATTACATGGTTTATTCCAGTGGCTTTGAGTATAAATTGTATTTATTAAAACTCAATGGAGTTTTGTAACTAGCAAAGCCCCAAATATGCTCCTAACTATAACATGTGTTACTCAGTCTGCAGGTGGATGTTCTGAAGGCTTTTTTGTAGACCTTGGACTGTTTGTGTTTTACCATGTGCTGCTGTTCCTCTGGCTCAAGATGGATTCCTGTGATCAATAATCAGAAAATTAGTGACAGTACTTGTGATGACATTTATTTTTAGCTCTTTGAAATGTTTATTTTTACTTCTTAATGTTTTTAAGTGCACTTAAAAGGTGTCTAAACATTGTTCCCTCCAGAAGCCAAAAAATAACTATTTTTACATAGTTACATCAAAACTCGTTTAAAAGTACAGGTGGAGCCCATGCATTTCTAGGCAGCCTAACACTTAAAAAGAAAAGACGAAAGAGTAACAACAAAACAAATCTAAAGCCTCTTCTCCAAAGAGATCAAGAACTGCAGGTATAAAATTAGGTCTTCTGGAAATAAAGCCCTCATCACTGCATTTGGAGGCTTTGTCCCCACTTCAGCCTAAATTCATTCTCCTTTATTGCCTTCCCTAATATGAAGCTTGCCAGTAGACAAGGTCCATCCATTTTTGTTTGAAAGACCTCACCATGAAATAAAAGATAAACAACAGCAGAGGGGACTCATAATTTATATCCTAGAAAATCAACCTAGTCCACTATTCTTCTTTATAAGAAGACAGCCAAAGATAATAAAAAACATAAAACCAGCAGCACAAAATAATTAAAACAACAATCACTTTAGAAGAAACAGATAATTCAGAAAAAAGGAGAATGTTAGAAGAACCTAGTTATCATGAAATTAGCTTGAAAATTTGAGAGGAATTGCATGAAAATTTGAGAGGATATTGCATCCAAAAATAAGACTAAGAAAGTACAAAAGAACAATGGAGAACAAAATAAGATATTTTGTCTTGAAGATGCAATTGCAAAAATTCGGTAGACAGTTATGAAGATGAAACTAAGAAAGTCTCTCAGAACAAGAGAAAAAAGACAAAAGAGAAAAATTTTAAAAAGATAAACATAGAGGTTCAATCCCAGAAGCATGACATTGACCTAATATTCTGGGAAATAAAGAAAAGAGGGAATTGGAGTGGGAAGAAGTTAGCAATGGAAATATGCAAGAAAAATTTTCAATACTAAAGCACCGGAATTCTTTAGGGCTATTGGGTTCCCAGGATGCTGAAAAAATTTATATCTGAAATTTCAGAACATAAGGATTTTTTTTTTAAACTTTATAGTTAGGATGTAGGGAACACAACCATATTTATGATTCATAATGTTTAAATGAACCAGATTGACATCAGACGTCTCATCAACAATAAGGGATCTGAGAGACAATGAAACAACGCATTTGAAGCTCTGAGAAAAATTCTAGGCTTAGTGATTTGGCAAGAAAGTGTGATGGTAAAATATAGCTATTTTCCGACTTTCAGAAACTTTCTTTTATGTACTTCTCTAAGAAGGTTACTTGAAGATTTGTTCCAGTAAAACAAAGGTAAAAACCAAGAAAAAGACACGGTGGAAAAATAAAGAAAAATAATCCAATTCTATTGAAAACAAATGCCAGCACACACATCAATTATATAAGAGATCTGGAATGCTAATCCCAAATTACAGTAAGGCACAATCAAGATGGAGACCAACAAGGCTATATCAGAGTTACTGTCTAAGATTGCAGGGAAAGGAGAGAAAGAACTAACACCAAGGAAAAGAAATGAGATGGCAAAGTTACAGGAAATAAAGTTCATTCTGATTGTATGTGATTTTTCTAAGAGTACTGAAGACTGGATATTAGAACTGAACACTTTTGATAGGAAGAGACAGTGTTAACTAGAAATTACTATCTGAAAGCATGTGACAGCAAAAATACAAAATTAAGAGTGGCTGAAAAACAGTTTGTTCTGTTAGAAGTCCAATAGTCAGAATTTTAATAAAGAATTTCTATTAATTCATCAAAGTCCCAGGTTCCATCCAGCTATTTTCCTCTACTGCCCAAGGGTATGATCCTTGTCATTATTGTCTGCATTCTACCCAGCAAGAAAAGTGGAGGCAAAGCACACAGCGCTTCCTCTGTGGAGATTTGCTCACCCCATTTCTATGTACATCTCATTGACTAACGGTCACATGACTGTACCTAAATGAAATTGGGTGTCACTGTGTGCCTGTGGAGGTTTGGGGAGGGGACTGTCTATTTGTGAAGATAATGAAACTGGTAATTGGGGACAGAAATGGCCTTTTCCACAGACCTCAAGCAAAAGTTCTTTTGGTGGTAGTTTTTAAAATAGGTCTTAATGGCATATTTTATTCCCTATTGAATTTCCATTAAAACTTACTCTATTTGTGAAGACACAGGATGCAAAGATTTTTAGAAAACAAATAGATTAGCTAAATCAAAGCATTAGAGTTTTTGCAGGGATCTGTGAATTGATAAGGATCTCAAATATTGTTATTAAATAAAATAATATTTACATATTTATTACTATTCATATGGGCACACTTCTGATTAATACGATTTCACATAACTGAATTTATTTTAGCTTATTACTGCATTTTTCATCAATGTCTACTTGTATAAATAGAATTGTTCGGTATCATGGCTGTGGGGGGCAGATTGTCATTTGGGGGCAATCTATGAAAATTTCTGGTTTTAGAAAAAGTGATCTCATACTAAAAAACTTCAGGAACTATTGTTATCAGATATTTTGGTAAAGATTTGTGTGTCATTTATTCTTGGCTTTGTGTCATAAGCTCTACCTTATCTTTTTGCCTGAATTCTTTCCCTTCTTCTAATTTTTATTATCATGTTGCAATATTTTATTGTTTGTAGGGAAACTTATATTGTTTTTGAAACAGGGTGGGTATAAGTATAAAATCCGATAATAGCTTCACCTTCTCTGCAGCCAGGTACTGGCTACTGGGGTCGATAACATTTTAATATCTAGGAATTGCAAAAGAACTCTCATCTAGGTGTATAAGGATTTCCAAGTTGCTGGGGCAGTGGCCTTTAGATGTATAATTGTCCTTTGAACCCATATTTAATTTTGCCCTTTTCTTGTTTGAAATGGCTTGAAATGTGCATCAATTTTCAACTGGCTTCTAGTTTCCTGGAAATCCTGGTTTCCTGTTAAACCCTTCAGTCTCTTCTCACACTCAGTGTGCCCCAGACTTGCGGTGCCTTCAGCTCTTCACCACCTTACTCATCATCTCTTTTGAATGCTTGGTTTCCCTCCATCACTTTTTCACTTTTGCTCCCTGGATATTTAACATTTGTGTTATACGTGGTCAGTTCTTTAAATCATTAGTGGTACTATTTGCTTGTTTCCCTTTTTTCTCCTACGATGGGGAGGAGATACTAAGTATTTTCCCCTGGAGATCTTTAGTTTTCTTTTACATTTATTTGTAGCCTTCTCTGGGGCTATTAAATGTAGACTTCCTCTCAGTTATCTTGAGTTTTATGGATTAGCTTGTCAAAATAGCCAAACATAACTGACAAATGTTCAATCTTCATCTTGGCTTGGGTCAATCACCTGCTCTTTTATGAGCTGTACTGAGATCTTTGAAGTACTAGTTTCTCTGTCCACTGATGGCTGCTTGAAAAGATGCAGGCTGCCTGAGGTTGATGGCGGCATGGGCAGGTATCATTGCAAATAGCAGAGTATCTTGCCAAGGACTACTCATTGACCTTGTTTGGCTCTGAGAACAATGAGGTAAGGCTATTGAAATAAGTTTGAGATTGTGAAACACTAGATTACCATCAAAAACTTTAAAAATAGGATAATCTTTTTCAGCAGAGTATGTAAGAAATTTTCATAAAAAGAAAAGATTACCACTCTGTACAGACTGTGGATTTTCTTTTGGCTTAAGGAATTTGACATTTGCTGTGATGTACCAGAATCAGTGCTGATGGACCTAAGCTGAATGTAACCTGAACTGTGAATAGAGCCAGAATTGTGTAGAACTTCCAGTCATCTCCATAGAAATACAGAATGCATAGAAAATACAAGGGTAAGAAGATGAATCATGTGGAAAGAGAGTAAACATCTGGTATTAAATGTTTATAACTCCCTTTATACAGAATATGCAGATCGCTTTAGGTTAAGCAATTGCTCAAGTGCTAATCAATAGTTTGGAAGTCCAAAGAAAGCCAGCTGGAGTTCTGATCAGGAAGTCCATATTCTGTAGGAGGCTAATAGAAGTGTTTCTGCTTTTTGTGTTTCAGTTAGCAACCCATATGGAAATGAGCAGATTGAGCAGAAATTTGCTTGTATTGGTGAAGATCATGGCTTATAAATTAGGATAATTTCACTGCTTAGTAAAAGTTTAAGTTTTCAGGAAAAATGATTTCTTTAAAAACATGTTAGAGACATTCTGCATGTTTATATGCCTGTGGAATAAGAAACCAGTGAGGCCTTGCCATACCCTTAAAAATGATCCCTAAATGGTCCTATGGCCAGCCATTGATTTACGAACTTTTCAGGTCATCTGGAGCTAACTATCAGGGTACTAGGCCCTGCTTCTGGAAGGTTGTCATAATTGGCTTCAGTTATTTTTTCATGTTGGTGGGGTGGCTGATCACTTAAAAGGACAATGCTGGCATTTCAGTGAAACTACAGTACAGGTTGTTTTTTGCCTGCTTGTTAATGAATGTTTATATAATTGTAAGTGTGGGAGAATTTTGTATGAGACTTGCTTTCGTTACAACTTGGCAGCTCAGTTTTACTGAATGGTTAGCTTCCAAATCAACCTAAGAAAACATAAGAACAAAGAATGTATTATTGGCTATGCCTATCATTTAAATGTTTACTATTTTAAATAACTAAAAACATGCCATTTTCTTTCAATTTTATTATATCTTTGATTATTAAAGGTGAACATTATTTGTGTTAGCCATGTGTATTTTTATTTTTCTGAATGTTCAGTTCATGCTCTTTGTTGAATTATCTTGTATATATTTTATCCACCTTGTTTTTACTATTTAGATTTCTGAGGTTTTACAATGGGCAGAAGTGAAAAATTTTAGGTCTTTAAATCTAGTAACCTGTTCCTTTGTTTCTGAGTTTATGCTTTTCTTTTTCTTCTGTGAGTGACAAGTTTGCTTATTTAATTTTATTTTTTATGTTATAATATTTGGTGTTTTTTACATTTTTCTATTATTGTTTTGGAATTGTTCAGAACTGTTTCTCAAACAAATCTCCTTCTCATTCATTTGGAAGCCCTCATTTATTACTTTCTTGATTCTTACATATTTGACAGTACCATGCTCTTCACCTCGTTAGAACTTCATAACATGTTAATATTTCGTAGCGCTAAACTCCCTTCTCCCATTACTCTTCCTTTTCAAATGCTCTTCACTCTTCATCATTTATTCTTTCATATTAAATCTAGAAATATTTCAAAAGAAGCCCCTTGACATTTTGATGTAATTGCTTCATAATTATACATTTGAAAAGATCTAACATTTAATAATAGTCGATTTCCTCATCCATGAACAGGGAAAATTTCACCATTTGTTCATGTTGTTTAAATAAATAACTCAGAAAGGACATTCATGGTTCTTGCTCATTTGTTTACAAAGACCATTTCTATATATTTTTCGTTCTTGTCTACTATTTTTGTTCTATCTTATTTTTTAACCAGCTATTGCTGACATGCCAAAGAGTGATTGCTTTTTTGATTTTATCTGGTATCTATCTCATTTACTGAAATTTCTTAGGAAGTCTAATAACTTTTCAGTTGATTATCTTGAATTTTCTGGGTAGACTAGCAAAATTCTTTTTGCTTTATATTTTGACAATAGTTGAAAATCCTAAAAAAATTCAAAATACTGGGATTATGAGCATCCTTTGTCTATTCCAGATTTTAATGTATGGGCTGCCTAATGGTTCCTCTATCAAGCAAGAAAATGGTCATTTTAGGTAGATTAATGTTTTTGCATATAAATAACATGCTTTTTCATCCTGATGCTAACAAAAATTTACATCAGAAATGGGGCTGACTTTTATGAAAATGATTTTTAGCAGCTGTTGAGGTAATCAAATGTTCTGTGTGTTTGTTCTGGGTCTCTTGATACATTACATACAGTCCCAATTATTAAACCCCATTGATCCAAGGAGATGTTATCAAAGTTAAGACTCAGTGAACCCAGCATACATAACTTTATTAAATCTCTCATATAGCGATCATAATATATATGTAACAAAAAGAAATTTTACTGACATGTTTCTTTTTCTTAAACAGCTCCTCAATCATATCAGATATCTAGAAAACAAAGTTGACTTTTTTTTTTTAATATTATGGCTGAACTTTCCCCACCCTTTATTTATTTATTTGTTGCCTTAGGCTCGGAAATGGGTATTTAGCTTGGGAAGATTTTTCTCTTTTCAATTATATGTGGAAATTTTACTGTTTCACAAATGACTTGCCAATGTTTTTCTTTCACATAGCTTATTCCTTCTCATACCGGTTTCAGGAAATTATCTGTGGCCAACAGTGTTTTGTTGTTTTTGTTAGCATGTGACTCACGTCCTCTGTCTTCCTTCCTTCATTTAGTTTTTAAAAAGCTTAAAGGAAAAGATCAAGGGATTGAGTCTATGTAGCAATGACAACAATTGAAAAAAATAAATGCGTAAATGCTAAGATTAAAAGAATCATTATTTAACTAATAATCTTGAATTTTGTACAAACGAATTATATGTAACCAAGGTATTTTGTGAGCTATCAGGGACTTAGATTGTTATCTTTTAAAATTGAAGTTTGCAGGCTGAGGTTGTTAATACCATCTTTTTAGGGAAAGTCCACGTTAATCATATTTTTTTTCTTGGGGCTCAGCTTTTGTGTCCCTTGGCTGTAGCATTCTGTACAAATTCATTATAAGTGAAGGAGATGAAGAGAGTCAATCAAGGTTTTAGAACATCCCTTCACTAGATAGCATAATGAGAAAGCCTGAAGACTAGCTAGTATAATGAGAGAACCTGCATGGTCACAGATACATCATCGTTGCAGAGTACAAAATACCTTTCTTAAACAGACACTTGTATCATTTAGTCATGGACCAAGCATCTAGAAGATATTTCATGGGTAGACTATATATACGAGCAACTAGTATTTGAAAATAGTTTTGATTAAATCCATTAAAACTCTGGGACATGAAATAGGAGAATCTGAACTGTTACTAAAACTGAGAAGTCAATCATATTATGAGAAAAAGAAATTCAACATTGTTACTTATTTTTTTAACCTGATTACAGTCTATAGTTTAAAAACAGTAACAACTTCTGGGATGCTATGTCAACCAATGAAAAAAGGGAAGACAAATGTGGTTTTGAATCCCCTCTGCCATTTATCTATGTGATTGGACAAGTTAACCTCATTCATTTTCAGTTTTTGTACTGGTAAAGTACAGATAATGATAAACATCTATCTCATGGAATTGTTTTAAGTTTTTCATGAATCTTTGTGTATAAATATGCATGTGCGTATGTTTACGTATGCATATATATGTATGTGTGTGCATGTGTATATATATATTCTCCAGTCCGTTGCTATTCAAAGAAGTTCCAAACTAGCAGCATGGGCATTACCTATGAACTTGTTAGAAATAAAAATCTCAGCTCCACCTAGACCTAATGATAATCAGCATTTTAACACGAACCCTCCAGAAGCTTCCTTTTCACATTAAGTATAAGAAGCGCTGCCCAGCCTAGCACAGGGCCTAGCATGGGGTGGTGTCCAGTTAGTGTAGATTTCTTCCTTTCAAATTAAATGAGTCTTAACCATGAACTTGACTGCCTTGGACATAAAAAGAAACAAAAGCAACCCGACAGTAACAACTATAACCACGAAATACAAGATTGATATATTCTCTCATTTCAGCTTATTTTTGGTAGTCCTTCCAAACAGAATATATCTATATCCATATAGATATATATGCGATTTCCTTCTCTTTAACATTATTTATGCTGACCTCTTGGAACAGAAGGTTAAAATTGAATTTTGAGTAAGACACCAAGACAAAATAGAGGTGAATTTCACAAGACAGATCCTAAATGTAGAATTCACCAGTTCCATAATTCTTGGACCCTTCACCAGCTGGAGGCTATAAGACTGAGGCAGAGTATGGATTGGAAGAGAGTGGATTTCAGGGGAGAAGATACCTTTGGAGAAAGCTATGTTGTGAGCTATACACCTTGGAGGCAGCGTGCCTGCTCTCTATCATCAAACCTAATGATGAGGCTTCCAAGGACACTTGGGCAATTTCATGTTACTCCTGCATTGAGGCTTTTGGTAGCGTGGCTCCCAACAGGGCTATGTAAAAGGTGAAAGATGCTGGCTGCTGCTGGTAATGAAGCCAGTAGAAGAGCAATGTTGGGATTTGCCTGTACTTCTCAAAACTTTTGGGGCGAGGGATGTTTGTTTGCCATGGAACCGTGCTGTGCTGAAAAACTGATTCTTAAACAACAACAACAAAAAAAATCCACAAAAGCGATCCTCTTCCCATCCTCAATTTTTAGCATTTATCAACTTCTGGCAGTGTATATAGGAAAGTTATAACCTACCTGAAGCTGTTAATTTGACATCATTAAATGTGGAGTTGGGCAGAAAAAATCACAATCGGCTCTATTGAGCTCGTAAGAGCTGGCTCCAGCACGCAGAGAACTAAAGACTTAAAGTGACTGTAAGACTGTTTATTATCCAAGAGTCAGTCTTTCAGCTGGTGCTAGAGGAAACTGCTCCCATTGAATAAAGTTTAGAGGACAATCGGGATAAAAATGTCATATTTCAATTAAGTCACATATCATGCTGGGTCAGTATAGTAGTTATACACATATAATACTTTCAAGTTTCAGCTGCTAGCTAGAGATTTAATCTGTAGGTCAAACTTCATTCCACACTGGCTATTCTCTGATACTGTGTTAACAATTTAGATGTGTTTTGTAGCATCTTGTATAGTAAATCCTTAACACTTATTATGCTCTTGTGAACTCTTGACTTTTTCCTGATGCCTGTATAAATGTTCTCCTAAGACTAAAGACTATTTCTTGTACTACTTTTTTTTTTTGTTTTTGAGACAGGGTCTGGCTTTGTTGTCTAGACTGGAGTACATTGGTGCTATCTCAGCTCACTGAAACCTTCCCCACCCTTACCCCCTACCCTGCCAGCTCAAGGAATCCTCCCAGCTCAGCCTCCCAAGTAGCTGGGACCACGGGTGTGCACCACCACACCTGACTATTTTTTTGTGTTTTTAATAGAGACCGGGGTCTCACCATGTTGCACAGGCTGGTCTTGAACTCCTGAGCTCAAGTGATCCACCCGCCTTGATCTTCCAAAGTACTGGGATTACAGGCATGAGCCACCATGCCTGGCCTATTTCTTGTACTTGATGTAACTTTTCTTTCTCCACTAAAACCTTCCAACCTTCATTTCCTAGTAAAGAATATGGCTGACAGCTGCTTGTTAAAAGAATGGAATTAAATTTTTATTTTCAGTGACTTTTTTTTTGTTTTGTTACTAAAGCAGAAATAAATTTAAAAAGCATATCAAAAGAGGAGAAAGACATTTCTTGTTTAAGCCTGGCAAATTTGGCCCCTTAATATGGAGCATATTACAGGGAAAAAGGATATTTGCAAACCTTTTTATGTTGTATTCTTGAAAATGTCATGTTTGCAATCTAAATGGCTACTGAAGATATAATGTTAGAATTTCTTGAGTATGTTAGATCAAGTTGCCTTCCTGATAGTAGCAAGGTCAGTGCTGTGTGCCTAGCCTTCCATACATAGTAGGTGCTTAACAATATTGGATAAAGTTCTCTTACTTCTTCCATAATGAGAGACTGAGACTATAATAAAATAAAAGTAAATGTACATATTTAACAACAATCACCAGAATTCTTCTTAGAAAGAATTGGAAATGTTACTTCAAGAGCCCTTCCAGTAGGAAGTTCGATCCTCAGATCTTTGATATTGGCTGGCACCAGGGTTCCGGGGAAAAGGCAGACAGTGCCTATAGCTATGGGAGACAGGGAAAGAAGAACCTGTTACTTCTTCAGAGAGGGAGAAGGGCAATGACAGAACGTATAAAATGAAGCATGGAGAGAAAAACCAACAAGAGGATGAGAGCTAGGATTACATAAAGTGAAAGGCCAGTGGCAAGCCTGGTGGGGATGTAACCAAATGAAATTTTAAGATAGATGATACCTATTATTTCATTTGAAGCTGATTTTTGTGGCTGGAACATGAACTCTTTTCTGCTGTGTTCCAGGAATCATTTAACAAAGTCTACCATACCCTCAAATTCTTTTTTTTGTTTTGTTTTTATTGAGATGGATTCTCTCTCTGCCCGGGCTGGAGTGCAGTGGCGCCATCTCTACTCACTGCGATTCTCCTGCCTCAGCCTCCTAAGTAGCTGGGATTACAGGTGCCTGCCACCATGCACGGCTAATTTTTTGTATTTTCAATAGAGATGGGGTTTCATCATGTGGGCCGGGGTGGTCTCCAACTCCTGACCTCAGGTGATCCACCTGCCTCGGCCTCCCAAAGTGTTGGGATTACAGGTGTGAGCCCCCACCCCCAACCAATATGCCCTTGAATTCTTATTGTGTTTGCTTATTTATTTGTTCTGTAGAAATCAGAGAAGATTTATTTCAAGTTGAGGTTGGAACAGAAGAGAGAGAGCAAGTGTGAAAGCAGAATTCTAGATCAAGAAGCCACAGAGATAAAGATCTTCACCCTCTTTCCCCATGCCTTATGAGCGGGTAGAGAACATGGGGTGGTTTTTATTTTTTATACTTACAAAACCCATGGACTTGTTTGGAAGTGAAATGATAAGTGAAATTAATTGAGTGTTGTGTAACAGATATTTCGGTTACAATCTCTTTATTGCCTACGTTTATATTTTGGTTTGACAGTTCTTCCTTTTGAAGAAGATCTCTAACAGACTTACTATAAATCCCATGCATACATCAGTGCAGCCTTTTTCTTAAATATTCTTGAGGTCAAAGTATTAGGAATTAGGAAACAGTTTTCTTGGGAAAAAGTTAGCCCAAAGAACATCTTGATTCATCAACTTGAATGGGAAAATTTTTGAGCAGCAATTTAATGGCGGTGAATAATTATAATCAGCTGTCCATATTGGCAAGTATGGCAAAATGCCTGACATCTGGATCTGCATGGCACAACATCAAGATCTTCACACACCCAAAATTAGGAATGGATGAGTCAGAGTAATCCAGCATTATTGTGCATATACAATAAAATTATCCTAACATAAAAACTATTCACTATGAAGAAAAAAGAACAAGACTTTTTTGTAAGCTACTCAGTATTTTAAAGCTAAAAATGAACTTTCTAGATTAAATATTTCTATCTATCTTGTCAGTCTTGTTGTTGTTTAAATAGCCACATCATATGTCAGAAGACTGACAATGCTAAATGGTGGCATGACTAGCTGGATCATATGGTAAGACTATGTTTAGTTTTATAAGAAATCGCCAAACTCTCATGCAAAGTGGGTATATCATTTTGCATTCCCACCACCAATGAAAAGTTATTGTTGTTCCACATCCTTGCCACCATTTGGCATTGTCAGTCTTCTGGATTTTGGTCATGCTGATTAGTGTAGTAGTATCTCATGATTTTAATTTGTATTTCCTCGATGACACATGCTGTGGAACATCTTTTCATATGCTTACTGACCATCTAAATGTCTTCTTTGGTGAGGTGTCTCTTAAAGTCTTTGGTCCATCTTTTAATTGGGTTGTTTGTTTTCTTTTTTTTTTTTTTTTTTTTTTTTTTTTTTTTTTTTGAGACGGAGTCTCGCTCTGTCGCCCAGGCTGGAGTGCAGTGGCGCGATCTCGGCTCACTGCAAGCTCTACCTCCCGGGTTCACGCCATTCTCCCGCCTCAGCCTCCAAGTAGCTGGGACTACAGGCGCCCGCCACCACGCCCGGCTAGTTTTTTGTATTTTTAGTAGAGACGGGGTTTCACCATGTTAGCCAGGATGGTCTCGATCTCCTGACCTCGTGATCCACCCGCCTCGGCCTCCCAAAGTGCTGGGATTACAGGCTTGAGCCACCGCGCCCGGCCGGGTTGTTTGTTTTCTTATGGTTTTAAGAGTTCTTATATATTTTGGATAACAGTCTTTTATTAAATATATTTTTGCAAACATTTTCTCCTAGTCTGTGGTGTATCTTTTTATTTCCTTTACAGTATCTTTCACAAAGCAGAAATTTTTAATTTTAATGAAGTCCAGTTTATTAATTGTTTTTTTTCATGGATTGTGCTTCTGGTGTCATCATCAAACCCAGTGTCATCTAGATTTTTTTCTATGTTATCGTCTAAAAATTGTATAGTTTTGTGTTTTATAGTTAGGTCTGTGGTCCATTTTAAGTCAATATTTGTGAAGAGTACAGAGTTTGTGTACAGACTCATTTCTTTATATATGGATGTACGGTTGTTCCAGCATCATTTTTTGAAAAGACTATCTTTTCTCCATTGTATTATCTTTGCTTTTTTGTCAAAGATCAATTTACTATATTTATGTAGATCTACTTTTGAGGTCTCTGTTCTGTTCCATTGATCTCTTTGTCTATTTTTCAACACTATTACATTGTCTTGATTATTATAGCTTTAGAATGAGTTGCAAACTCAAGTATTGCAAGTCCTCCAGTTTTGTTCTTCTCCTTTAATGTTGTTTTGGCTATTCTGAGTCTTTGGCCTCTCCATATAAACTTTAGAATTGGTTTGTCTATGCCTGCAAAATAACTTGCTAGCATTTTTATTGGGAATGCATTGAATCTACAGATCAAGTTGGAAAGAACAGATATCTTAACAATATTTAGTCTTCCTATCCATGAACATGCAATATCTCTGCATTTATTTAGTTCTTCAATTTTTTTTTCATCAGAGTTTGGCTTTTTTCCTCATATGGATCTTGTACATATTTTGTTGGACTTATACCTATTTCAGTTTTTTGGTGCCAGTGTAAGTGCTATTGTGTTTTGAATTTCAAATTCCACTTATTGCTGGAACATAGAAAAACAATTGCTGTCTGTATAATAATCTCGTATCCTGTGACCCTGCAACAATGGCTTATTAGTTCCAGGGGACTTTTTGTTGTGAATTGCCCCCCTCTCCAAATTTTCTACATAGACAATAGTGTCATCTATGAAAAATGGCAAGTTTTATTTTTTATTTTCCAAACAGTATACTTTTTATTTCATTTCTTGCCTTGTTGTATTAGTTAAGACTTTCCAGGACAATGTTGAAAAGGAGTGGTGAGAGAGGACATCCTTGCTTTTTTCCTGACTTTAGTTAAACAGCTTTTCATCATTAAATATGATACTAACTGTAGGTATTTTTGCAGTTATTCTTAAACAACTTGAGGAAACTCCCCTGTACTGCTACTTTATTGAGGGTTTTTATCATGAATGGGTATTGAATTTTCTCAAGTGCTTTTTCTGCATCTATTGATAAACAACATGCTTTTCAGGTGCACATGAAACATTTACCAAGATAGAATGTGTATTGGGCTATAAAATATGTCCCAACACATAGAAATGAGTAAAATCATACAGTTTGCTCTCTGATCACAACAACTAAATGGAAAAAAAAACTAGCCAAAAGAGATATGAAATGCCTTCAAATATTTGAAAATTAAACAACACTTTTCATTAAAACAACACAAGGTCAATGAAGAAAAATCACGAAGTCAACTAGAAAATGTTTGTAATGAAATGACACCTAAAACACAGAATATCAAACTTTGAGAGATGCAGCTAAAGCAGTGCTTAGATTAAAAATTATAGTTTTAAATGTTTATTTGAAGAGAAGGAAGTAGGCCATGCACAGTGATTCATGCCTGTAATTCAAGCACTTTGGGAGGCCAAGCTGGGTGGATCACTTGAGGCCAGGAGATTGAGACCAGCCTGGCCAACATGGTGAAACCCTGTCTCCGCTGGGTGGGGGGGGAAATTAGCCTGGTGTGGTGATACTCACTTGTAATCCCAGCTACTGAGGACCCTGAGGCATGAGACTTGAACCATGGGGGTAGAGGTTGCAGTGAGCCAAGATCGCGTCACTGCACCCCAGCCTGGAGGACAGAGCAAGACTCTGTCTCAGAAACAAACAAACAAAAAGTAGAAGGAAGTATAAAATAAACTCTCTAAGCCCCATACTTAAGTAGGCTAGAAAAGAGAAGGGCTACTTAAACCCAAAATAAGTAAAAAACAAAACAAGGCCAGGTGGGGTGGCTCACACTTGTAATCCCAGCCCTTTGGGAGGTCAAGGTGGGTGGACTGCCTGAGGTCAGGAGTTGAGGTCAGCCTGGCCAACATAGTGAAACCCCTTCTCTACTAAAAAATACAAAAAATTAGCTGGGTGTGGTGGTGGGCACCTGTAATCCCAGCTACTCAGAAAGCTGAGGTAGGAGAATCACTTGAGCCTGGGAGGCAGAGGTTGCAGTGAGCCGAGACTGTGCCATTGCATTCCAGCCTGGGCAACAAGAGTGAAACTCCGTCTCAAAAATCAAAACAAAACAATAAAGATCAAAATTAGTTAATTAAATATCAATGAAACAAAAGCACATTCTTTGAAAAGATCAATAAAATTAAAAATATATAGGGGTCTTCATAAAGAGAAATGAGAAAAGACAAATTACTAATATGAAACATGAGTCACTACAAATCCTAGGGACATTTAAAAAAGGATAACCAGGAGAAGTCAGCAATCCCTTTATACCTTAACCAGACAAAAACATAAATATAGTATAGGCCAATATCCTTTATGAACATAGGTACAAACACTCTTTAACAAAGAATCAGGCAATATACAGAGAAGATACTATGGGGAAGTTGGATTTATTTCAGAAGTGGAAGATTGGTTTCATGCTTGAAAATTAATCAGTGAAATTCACAGAATTAACAAAGGTGAAAAATCCTGCATAAAATTATCTCCATGGATGTAGAAAAACATTTGATAAAATTTAACATTCATTATAAAAGTTCCCAGCAAACTATGAATTAAGAAAAACTTTGTTACCTGAAAATGTATTTAAGGCATCTGTGAAAATCCTGTAGCTAACATCATCTTTAGAGGTAAAAAGTTAAATGCTTCCTCCTCTAAGATCAGAAACAAGACAGAAAACGAACTCTTAACTCCTATTCAACATTTTAGGGGAGTTCTTACCCAGTGCAATAAGGCAAAACAACACTTCAGATTTAAAAGAAGTAAAATTGTTTTTTATTTGTAAACAATATCAACTATGTAGAAAATCTGATAAAATAGACAAAAATGCTGTTAAGATTGACAAGTGAGTTTAGGTTTAGCTATCTGTAAGCAGCAGTAGCAGCTTACCCTAACTGTGATTTGAAAGTAGAAATAACAGAATCCTGTTTATTCAAAGGCTGGTTCTCCAATGACTACTTACCATTCTTCATTTGATATCTAATTTTGAGTATACCATATCCCATGTGCACACCACAATTGAATTAGCTTTTTATCTATACAGAAGTTCTCAACAACCTGACCTCAATCCTGGTGGATTGTTAGCTGTGTAGATTAATTAGCTGACATAAACATTTGGTAGAAGATGTGATGCATATACTTTGGGTTTATGAAATTTAGTTCATATCATACTTCTAATCCCAGAACTAGATATTAATTGATATTTATATATTGAGGGGAAATGCAGTAGGATATTAATTTATTAAAGATAGAATTTCTGATAGTGAAAGTTATAATTTCCCACTTTTGAAAACATAGACAAAGCATTATTTCTGGAATAGAAATCAACATGTTGGTATTTTTTTAATAAGCAGCATTTGCACTTAGTATTTTGGCCAATGCCAGATCTCGAAGTTAGGAATATACTTAAAACACACAACTTGGGAGAACGCAGCATGGTGTTATCATAACCAACAGAAAAATGTCTTCATTACTTAGTTGCATTGATACTTGTTTATTTGCATCATTACTCAAATAGAACATTTTAAAGGAGACTAAACTCCAGACATCTGTGGACATTCCCTGCATCTGTTTCTGAAAATAATCACTGTGCATTTATTGTTTACATCAATTGTCATGGAGTCTCACTCAGTATTTATATATTGTAAATCTGCCAAGCTGCCTTAGAGTACATGATCATCACATTTGAAGGGATAAAAAACTAAAGATGAGAGTTAATGGTTAGAAATTGGTAGAGTTAAAAGTTTCCTTGTTGGAATAAGATGAAGGATTTTAGAACCTACCACCAAAAAGAGATTAGTGCCTTGTCATTTCATTACTTCTATTTTATTGCAGCATATTCATATATCCATGAAAGTATGAATCAGATTTAAATGCAGAGAATGAAAATCATGGTAGCATAAATATTTGAAGGGTGTAAATGTCATGAAGAAGCAAACTTTAACATATAAAATGAAAAAATGGTGGAACTTGGAGCACAGCCATATATTTAAGGCAAATAGAAGTGTAGTTCAAGTATGTAGAAGAAAAATTGTTTCATGAATAATCATTTATACTATTTTGATTTAAAAGTCAATATATTAAAGGACATGCTATTTTTCCTTATGTATATCCCTAAGGTCTCCTCTTACTCTTTAAATTTTAAAGAGCTCTGGCCCATTTAGAAGTAAACAGCTAAGTGAAACAGACATTTGAACCTCACAAAGCTAAACTATAGCAGATTAATTGGGCATCTCACCATAAAATATTCCACATGAATAGAAAAAGCTTTTTGAAGATAAAGTTCTGGTGCCATTGTTAATGAGACACTGGAATGTTTACAGAAGGGGGGAGAGTGGCAGTTTGACATATTTCATGACTAGATAAAACCTATTTCCTTGTGTATAACACAAGCAAATAAATAAGGCATTATTTTCACACATTTTCAGAAATACCTGTCAGCAGGTGTCTTTAATAAAAGGCTTTTTTGTGTCTTCACTTTTTTTCAGAGTTAATAATTTGTTTACATGCCCTTCTTTTTTCAATATCCTGTAGCTTCTGGTGAACCACTGTACCTCTAAAATTGCTTATCATTTTATCTTAAAAAATTCATGAAAAGTGAATGAGCAACTGAAATAAAAATACAATAGGATCTTATATGTGTCTACCTACAAGGCTTTGTTTCTCTTTACTATAATATGCTGGAAATCATGGCAACAGCCAAACTAATTTCGACCATAAAATGTTCTAACCTGAGCAGTTAAAGAGGAAGCCCCCATCATTCAATGTCATTTCAGCCATATCTTGATTCTATAAATATATTTAGTTACGTTCACTTTTCCATGAGATTGATGTTACAATAAATTTGATATGAAGAAAAAAATTATTTAGATTGCTTAGAAGGATGTATGTGTCCATATGTTACTAAAGATGAAGGGCTAGGCCCCTTTGATTTTTTTCAGCATTATCTTCTGTGATTTATTTCTTATGAAATAATATTGTTTTCAGTGTGTTGAAGATACCACTAAATGGTAATCTTGTTAGTGCAAAGGGTCTGGAGCATTTAGAGTTGTTGGCCAACATTTTGTATAATTTAGTATGTTGGTAACAAATTTCTGTATGAGCCACCCGACATTTGGAATAATACTGTCTTATTAAAAAAAAAAAAAAAAAGATACATCTTGTAACTGGAAGCTATAAAGACTGAGTTTTTCTAAAGTAGGGGTGTGCAAACCTGCTAACATTTCAAGTCTGGCCTGTCAGGTTAATAATAAAGTTTTGTTAGAACACAGCTATGTCCATTTATTTAGAGTTAAATAGTTTCAACAGAAACAGTATCGCCTACACAACCTAAAATTTTGATTATGAAACAATTTAAAGAAACAATTTTTTTACAGAAACAATTTACCAACTTCTGCTCTAAAATATTAGAGAATTAGTAATTTAATTTGCAAACTAACAAGAGAAATGGACTTAAAACTTTTAACAATTTGGTGTTTGGATTCCATTTTTGCCTGACCTGTTCTTGCCTTGGATTTAAAATGCAAATTTTGCAAATGCATTAATAGCCAGTTTTTATGTTAAGTTCTTAGAACCTACTTGATACACAAATTCTGTTCCTATAATCAAGACTACTAGTAGTTAAAGCAGAAAGCAGTCTTAACACGGTTCTTGGCAGAGTTCTCTGGGAGGTGGAAGAGTAAAGTAGAGGGGTAGTCGCACCTCAAACCTACTGGATCCTAACAAGAGCAGAAACCTCTCATAATAAGTCAGTACAGAATTCACTGAACATTCAAAGGTAGTTTGTGGAGAGTCCTTTGATCCATCAGTCATCCTAACTCCCGTGCTCGAAACATTTTTGTTATGTGCTCAAGTACAGTAGGAGAAAACATTTTCAGATCAATGAGAAATAGTTACTTCAACTGTGGCCTAAGAAATATATCCAGGGTGATAATAAAGAGAAGCTCATTGGGAAGCTTTCTGTAACTCTTTTTCTTTTTTTTTAACTTAAAATATGTTTCTATTAGTTGCTATTCAAATAGTTATATTTCTAAATCTCACTGACTAGATGTGTAATTCATATAGTTCTAGGAAAATGACCCGAAAAAAAACCTCTAAACCCAAATCATGTAAGTCATCTCTGTGTGTAGTTTTGGAAAATATCATTAAGGATTCCTCTATTTAGATTTTTTGAAAGAAGTCAGTATTCAGATTGGTGCCCAGTATATATAGAATGTATAATTTATAGTATTCAATTGATACCAGACATCAAACAATCTTCAAGTATCTGTGTTGAAGGAGTATGACTATTAAGACATACAAAGTCCTTATTTTTTTTTTTTTTAAAAAAGGAACCAAAACAGAAAATTCAGTTTTAAAATGCATGGGAACTTAGTATCTTGCAACACTTACTGCAAGGAATTTTATAGCCAGGAGTGCGAGATAAGCGATCCTTCTGCTTGGTTTCCCAAAGTGCTGGGATTACAAACGTGAGCCACTGTGCCTGGCTGCATTATCTTATTAAATTGTCCCAAGACCATGATTACTCCAATATTATAAATGGAGGCTTATAGAGGTTAAGTAATAAATAAAAATTCAAGGAATAGCATTCACTTCTCCAGAGATTATTAGAGAGCCTGTAGCTCTCTACACCTGTAGCTCTCTACATCTGAAGCTATGCCTTAAATCAGCCCACCAGCATTCAGGAGATCTAGTTCAAAAAAAAAAAAAAAATCCATGATAAAGGGCAACTGACAAACTTCTAGTGAGAGCATCCTTTGGTTCCCAAACCAATGCTTTATTATGGATCTTATGATTATTTAACTTAAAATTTGCATATAGAGTTTTTAGAACTCTAACATGTTTTGAATATTAAAATAATTTATAAAATGAATTTGGAGTATTTCCTCTTTTATGATCTGATATTATTTACATGACATTTGAATTGTCTGTTTTATTTTTTGAAGTATAGGTGGAACTAAGTCAGAAAACCAAGTGGTCCTTGTATGTTTTTTACAAGAGGAATTTTAACAAGTGTAATAATATCTTTGGTAATTGGTCTATTCATGCTTTCTACTTCTTGGGTCAAATTTGGTAATTTATATTTTGGAGATCTGTTGAAATAATGTATTGTTATATAATATGATTAAGTTTTGTTCTAAGAATGCAAGAATTTTCAATATTGGAAAACCTGTTCAATGCAGTTCATTACAATGAACATGTCGAGGGATAAAAATCCAAATGTCCATAGAGTAGATGCTTGTAGAGGTAATTGCCGGTTGTCCTTCAGTATCTCTTCTTCGCATCTTTAAAGATAATAAAATCCCAATTTTAGCTGGGCACATGATTTCCCAGAATAAAGACTTTCTCAGGCGCTCATGGATTTACTCATGGCTGTATCACTAAATTCTGACCAATGTAATGCAAGCAAAAGTAGCATATGCATCTTTTGGCAATGTTTGTCCAGGAAGGGGATTTGCCCTGGATTTTTTCCATTTTCTTCTTCCTGTTTTCTAGAATTAAAACATGACAATTGGCCCTGAAGCAGCCATGGGGCCACAAGTTGCTTGGAGAGGTGGCAGAACAGGAGAAGAGGAGCCTGGGTGCCAATGGTTGTAGCTCTGTCTTATAGCCCTTGACTTACTACATTTATACAATACAGAGGAGTTTCTATTTGTTTTAAGTCACTGCTACTTTCAGTTATCCATTTCTCACAGCTGAACTTACCCTATATGACAACTATTGGCACTCAGGTTCCTCCTCTCCTGTTCTGCCACCTCGACAAGATGGGGTCTCCTTATGTTGCCCAGGCTGGTCTTGAACTCCTTGGCCTCAAGCAATCCTACCACTTTGGCCTCCCGAAGTACTGGTATTACCGGTGTAAGCCAAAAAATAATAATTTTAAGTAGTTGGAAGGCATATTATATTCTTAGATGGAAATACTTACCAATATTATAAAGATACCAGTGTTCTATTTTTATAAACATATAAATACAATGCAATTCCTATTAAAATGCCAATAGAGTTTTCTGTACTCAATTTCCAAAAATGATACTTTAAAATTTTGGGGGCCAGGCATGGTGGCTCACACCTGTCATCCCAGCAATTTGGGAGGCCAAAGTGGGCAGATCACCCAAGGTCAGGATTTCGAGACCAGCCTGGCCAACATGGGGAAATCCCATCTCTATTAAAAATATAAAAATTAGCTGGATATAGTGGCAGGCGTCTGTAATCCCATCTACTCAGGAGGCTGAGGCAGGAGAATTGCTTGAACCCGGGAGGCGGAGGTTGCAGCGAGCCAAGATGGCTCCACTGCATTCCAGCCTGGGTGACAGAGCGAAATGCAGTCTCAAAAATAATGATAATAATATAAATTTTTTTGGAAAAATGAATCCTCAAGAATCACCAATAATTTTGGGAAAAATGAGGTTAGAGTTGTCTTACAAAATATTATAATATAGATGAGAACTACTTATGAAATCAGTATGGTTTGGCATAAGCATAGAAAAATACATCAGTGGGGCAGAATAGAGAGTCAAGAAACGATTATATGTAAAAATGTGCTTTAGTGGGAAATCTATGATTTATTAAGTTGCATTAAACACTATCCTTCTGAAAGAAAATAGGACCCCTAATTTCCATCTGTTCCATACCATGAAGGGCTCCAGCTCATTTTTGTAAACACTCCAAACCCCATTTTCAAACTCCATCCACATTCTGTGGAAGCAGCCAACCCTTGGCTCTCTCGTGGACTTAATGGGTATGTGCTCCTCCAGCCTTGCCTGCCCTTAGAAGGACAAACTCAGGGAAGCGGGCCCTCACAGAGCCTATTTGGGGAGGAGTTCTGGTGATCACAGGACTTGCAGTAGAGTCTGCATTGGAATGGGAATAGATAAATGGACTCAGAGAAGTCACAACCTTTAGCCCTCCAGACTTCTCTCCATAAAGAGGCACATGGCTAGAGGAAAACCAGATCAGACTAAAGAGTGTGAACTAGAACAGGGCAACTCTTGCCTGGGTCTCAGTGGAGTGGTGTCACCATATTCTTTTTCCTTTTGCCATTACAAGTACAACAACCTCTCCCTCAGCCAGAATATAGGAGTAAAGATAACTTTGAGCAGAAATACGGCTGACCTAAAATGGAAAGATAATATTTATTTTTGGGTGTTATAGTGGCATCACTGCTACCCATTCCTTACTAATACATATGTATATCTTTGTATTGTACATATGTCTGTACATGGAAGTTTATCAACTAGTTTGTTCATCTAAATGACATATGGCTAAATCTAAAAGGACATATGCCTGTGGGTATTTGTACACAAGGGAAGTACATGAAAAGATGGGCGCTAAAATGTTAATGGTGAGTGTTTAAATGTGTGGGGGTGGGATATCACGTTTTTACTTTCTTTCTTAGAACTTTATGTCTTTTGAGTTTTCCAAATGATTGTTATTTAAATAAATAGCAACAGAAAAAGAATGAATCCATTTCATTATAGAGGAAAAGAAAAGATTAAGCCTGGAGAATGTTGGCCAGTTTCTCTCCTTGAACTGGACTGACTTCCTTCTCATCCCAATGATTGTGACCTCTTTTCTTCTGGTAAAATGCGGTTTGTTCCCAGAGTTTACCTAGATTTCAACAGTTTTATAGGATAGATGTCATGAAGTTTTCCCCAGTTTCATTAAATGGATTGGCTAATTCATGAGAGAAGGACACCACAATAATTAAGCTCTTACTGTGTGCTATGGATGTTAGCCTTGTGCTGGGGCCATATCTGGGGCTGGTGTGTTGATTGGGTTACCTACTGTAAAGGGTTCATGATAATGGTCACATCCTTCTTTCAAACTGATTTCACAATGAAATGATCTATCTAGGGAGGGAATTTAGGAATCAGTTGTGGAGATCTGGAAGAGATGTTGTAAAACCCCTAGGAAGAAAGAACATCTTTCACCTCTTCTTGCTTAGGGCTTGGACTGACCTCCCAGATGCCTCTCTTTAGCCAGTATTTCTGCTTGCCAGTTGTAAAAGTTGGATAACATCTTAAAGAAGATGATAAAATAACCAAGATAACATAAACAGTAAGATAAAGTGGTATAAAATGATGACTATAAAATGGCAAAGTAAAGGCCAAGAATTAGTAACAGACGATAAACGTTAGAATGCCAATGATGAAAACTAGAAACTGAAGACTAAAGAAAATAAAATTGAGTTTAAAAATAATAGCTTGAAGAGCAAAATACAATCATAAAATACAACATGTAAATTGGCTAAGATAATGAAATTGTTAGACTAATAAATGAGGGGTTAACTGGGACCCTTGGGGGCTACTGGGAGCAGCATCTAAGCTTCAAGCTCAGTTTTCTTCCTGGGCTAGGAGTCTGTTGGCAGTGATTTCTGAACTTTGAGGTTCCCAGATGGTTGATTTCAGGAGAGTGGAGCCCTGAGGTTTTGGCCATGAAGGTTCCTTCTTGTATTTTCCCTGTCATGACTCCACCCATCATTTCCAGTCAGGCAGCTGACCTCCTTACCTCTGCACCTCCTCAAACATGATTGATGCAATCTTTATTTTAGCACATACTCAAATATTTGCATTTCTTTGTACTAGTTTATTTTGATAAAGGGAAAGATTAAAATGAAACAAACTTAGCAAAAGCCCCTAAATTTTACATTTAGCCCTTACTCTCATTTTTTTTTAAAAAAGGAAATCATTAAACACATGAGAGTCTCCTAATTTGCAAAGCCGGTTGCTTCAATCACTTCTGTGCCAATGCCAATTCATATTACAAAACTATAGTGTTTACTTCATTACATATACATGAAGTACTTAAAGATCTGATTTTTCCCCACATTATCAGCTGTATAACAGGAATGGCCTACACTGGTTTGAGTCTTAAGATCTCGTTTTACTAGGGTTTTATTTCAGTCCTATAAATAAATGAAAAAATTTTATTAAATGAAATTGATGTCATTGAGATTTAAGTAATGAACAAGCTTTTTCTTAAGTTGGTTAATCATTTTATTTGATTAACCTACAATGATTATGTCATAAACGAAATGATTTAAATTAAACAAATATCCTTGAATAAAATTTCACTTTCATTTGATTCCCATTTGACCAAATCAGTTGTAAACTAGTCACACGTTGTATATACATAGTACCACATGCATGCATTCACTATAAACAGGCAACAGATGGTAAATATATCAAAACTGACACACAGAAATAATTGTGGTTCAGAAAGATCTTGAAATCTGGGAGAATTTAATTAAGACCTCAAAGGGAGGCCTCATCAGAGGTGTTCAGTGGCAGAAAGCCAGCAGTAAGGCCATTTGGAGATTGGGGCATTGACTGTTTTCTAATTCATTCCTTTCAGAATTAGTAACTACTCTCCTTGAGGTAAGATTTCAGCAATATAGTTGACAAAACCTCTTCAAAAGTAATTATTCATTAAAGAACAGCAACCCTAGGACTGCCTCTTAAGGACTAGCTAAAGTTATTTTAGTTTAATATTTCAGACCTAAATGAACTTCTCTCAAGTAGTCCTAGCTGGTTTAAATTGGTTTTGAGGTCACAGTTGTAAGGGAGGTCTAGGTATTGGTAGACCTACTGGAAGATGAGAAAACAGCAGGCATGGTGGTGCCACTGTACAGACTGCATGACAGCATTGTCTGGCAGAGCTCAAGAGCTGTCCTAAAAGAGCCACAGAACTCAACATACAGTGAAGGGCCACCTGCGTGGCAAGGCCATTGTCACCCTTCCTATGCCATGACTTGCTTTGCAGAACCAAGTTTAAAGGTATTTCAGATGCTTCTGAATCAACTATGCTTGAGAAACTATATGTATTCCTGATTTCCAAGCACTTTGGGAAATGATACTGTCAGAATCGCTGTTATCTCTAAGTCCCTTCCATCGCAAGTCCTGATGATGGATTGACCAAGAAGGTCTAGTTCAGCCCTTTCATAGGACATTATTGATCTCAGACAAAACAGCAGTTTCTACAGGAAGCATTTGGTTGTACAACATAATCAAAACTATTTTTGAACCCTGGGCTTGTAATCATGTCTTTATTTCAGAGTGACCCCATTAAAATATTTGGAGGAGTTTGTGTAATTACTTACAAATGTTTCTATACCCTCAAGCAGAACTGACCCTTCTTCTGGGAGTGTAGGTATTATAGATACCACTTACAACTTCTCTGCTTTGCTCAATGGGTCTCAATTTTGTCTAGTGCTTAGAAAAAATATTCATACAGACTGGGCACAGTGGCTTACACCTGTAATCCTAGCACTTTGGGAGGCCGAGGTGGGTGGATCACTTGAGGTCAGGAGTTCAAGACCAGCCTGACCAACAATATGGTGAAACCCCATCTCTACAAAAATTAGCTGGGCATGATGGCAGGTGCCTACAATCCCAGCTATTCGGAAGGCTGAGGCAGAAGAATTGCTTGAACCCAGGAGGCAGAGGCTGCAGTGAGTCGAGATCACGCCATTGCATTCCAGCCTGGGCAACAGAGCAAGACTCCGTCTCAAAAAAAAAAAAAAAAAAAAATACAATCTCTGGTTTTCTCCATTTTACTGTTAATGGCACCCCACACTTGGGAGAAATCTTTGGTTTGAAGACCAGGTATATGTACCTCTATGTCTTCTTTGCCCAGTTCTGCCACAATGTTAAGAACAGGTATCTAGGCTTGTTTTATGTTGACTGATGTATTATCTTGCTGACTTTGCTCAGTAGGACTCTTTTATGTAGCTGTAGCCTTGAAACCTCCCACAGTCACTAAGAAACCAGGATGTTCAGGATTCCAAGACTATAGAGATATAGTATCTGGGGAGTGACAGGGACGCTGAAGACAGGAGTGCATTTGAAAAGTCCACTTTGACCCACATTTTGTAGCAGGTTTCTTCCAGGTAAGCCTTTGTACCTATTTGCTCAGCTTGAGTTCAAGGATAATGTTTAGTTTAACTCACTTTTTTTTAGAAGCCTGGCCCTTTCCTGCCCTTTCACATCTCCAAGACAGCTTGCTTAAAAAACAAAACAAAACAAAACAAAAAAACCCAGTGGATGCTCAGATTATATCAGCATAACCTCCTTGCTGTATTTTCTTCTACCTCTCGGATTCCCCATTTTCAGATTTATCTTCCCTGGCTCTAGCTCTGTAAGCACCAACTGTGTGTTTTTCTGACTTGACTTTTGATCCCAGAATCCTGATCATCTCTTACATTTTACATAGCCTTTCTCTAAAATGATAATTGGTATTAATCCCCCCTTTCAGTATCATCCAATTATTTTAATATTAATGTACCATTGTTGCAGACATTTCATTCCAAGCATGTGTTATTCTACAGGCAGGCATTGGACAAGGCTGAGACCAAGAGAAAATTGATGAAAGTGGTTCAGTCCAACGTAAGTTAGTTCAACCTAGTTCTGACTCTAACAAACTTGGTTCAAGGGGATTCAAGCTAGCTTAGAATAATTAAAACTGGTGACCACAACTCAAATTGGAGATTCAATTTCATCTAGTTCTGTGCTAGTCAGAGTAGCCTGTTTAAGATACAGTAGGAATAAATTGGAAAAGGAATGTTTTCTTCACTTGGCATCTTAAGACCTTATGTCTGTAAAATAATTCTTTACTCAATAATATTCATTTCAATCTACTTGAATCTAAGTAATTTCATTTTGAGAAACACTAGATAAAATGTGCTCACTCAAATGGAAAGAGGTTACCTGAAATCTTAGAAAAATATAGATTAGAAAATACATACCACTTCAAACATTTTTTCTTTGAATTTCTAAATGGTAAAATCATCCATGTCTGAGGATATGAAAACAGAAAGCAGCATAACTTTTAAATCCAAAGTTATTAAGGGAAATGGGGAAAGAAAAGAGAATGTTAAAACTATGCAAACTATTTCCATTTGAAATGTAGTTCTTAAAATTCTAAACTTTGACCTATACTTCTTAAACTATTGAGTCAACACCAAAAAGTATGTATTTTTAGGCATCAAGTTGTTCCAAAATCAAAAGACAGGAGTCTTGTATTAAAAGGATAAAAATATGTGGTGTAAAACTCATTTTTCTTTGAAGCAGTGTTCATATCCAGTTTTTTAAACCTACCTAAACATCTTATTCATGTACCATGTTTTTTCAATCAGTTTTTGGCAACGTTATCTTAAATTTAGAATTAAAACTGTTCCATTGAAGGCTCTCAGAAAAGAGAAAATTAAAAACTAAGTGCTGATTTTAGGCCTATTGAAGTCTCTGCCTAAATCTGCTTTTGAGAATTAATAGTGCCAAAGTTATTTCATTTGTGACTTATTTACCATTTGGCTGAAATGAAAGAATAGAAATCATTATCTTATCACATCTCTGCCTCCAGGGCCAGCAATTTCCCTTCAGTAAGTACCTCCTAAGACAATAATTTTTATAGAGAAGTGATGTCTTGTTTGAAAGCAAATATTCTCTTGGCCTCTACTGGAGATGTCTCTTCACACTTGATGGATGGTACTTAATGTTTGTGTTGTCCTTTGTGAAAAGCTTAGTATTTTTGGTACTTATTGTATTGTATGCCATGCAAAAGAATCAAGTTATTCTGTCATTTAGATGCAGCCTAACTAGTGAAAATAAATGGTATCATCATATGAATCTAAGTGATTTGAGGGCAAATACATTGGAAAGAAGAGAAAACTATATATTGTTGAATCAGAATGTCAAGGAATGGGAAAGATCTTTGAGATCATTCAGTCCAAACTTATTTTAGTTAGAGGTGACAAAATTAAAATTTAGATAGTTTTAGGTTGTTCTTAAAATTCCACAGATGGTTTAATGCAAGAATCAAGCCCAGCTTCCAGAGTTTTTCTGGAAATGAATTAAGTAAATGTCCGTAGTGTACTTTTAAGCAAAAAGGAATCTCTAAAGTTGCTCAGTTGCCCACAAGCACTGTTAGTCAAGCTGTATATTGTGAATACCATGATTCAGTTAGAAAAAAAATACACTTCTGTTTTCATTTGAAGTTGGGCCATAAATACTCAAATATGCAGTTGGCAGAAAGCTAAATTTCCATCAAATAATTTTGTTTTGTTTAGCTGATTTTCCCCATCTGACCCAATGTCCAGCCAATTCTGAACTTAATTGAAGGGCCCTATTGGGGAGCCTTAGAGGATCATGATAATTATTATTCTGCATGATTCATAAAGCTTTCTATAGTTCTCTGGGTTAACTTTTATTTCTGGGAAATGGCGAAGGCAGTGGTTTTGAACATTGGCTCAACATTGATATCACCAAGGGGGCTTTAAATATATTAATGCCTGGGTTGTAACTACAGAGATTTTTATTTAATTGGTTAGGGTACCACATGGATATCAGATTTTAGCTTGAATGCTCTCTGGGTGAATCTAATGTGTAGCTAACTTGAGAAAACTACTGGGTAAGGAAAAATGGTTACTGTCACTATAGCCAATTGGAGGACCTTGGAAATCTCAGCTGCTGCTCCAGTCCTCTTAGGAATCCTCTTCTTGCTCTTGTGTCTCAAAGCTAATATGGTAGGCTACTATGTTAGGAGTCTCTAAAGTAGGAAGTGCTTGCATTTCTCCTTTTTGCTCTTAAGAAACCTTTTCCTGGAGAGTTCCTATTTGGACTCCAGTATTTTCCTGTGCTAACAGCAGAGATGTAAGAATGTAAGTGAAAACCAAGCGTACTGCCATGTTGGTAAGACAGCCAAGTAAAAAGGGCCCCCTGGCGGAAGTTTCTTCTGGTCTGCACTGGGAGGAGTGTGCACTGGGGTGGAGCCTTGGGAAGTTTGCACTGTTTGTGAGCGAGTAGCCTGGCCTCTCTTGTTCCAGGTGGAATCTGGGATTCAATCTGTGAGGTGGGGAGCCAGCTAGCAGGACTGTTTCCCCCCTGTTTTTTTTCCCTCTTTGCCCAGTACATTCCATTTTTCTCACTCTTCAAAGTGTCTGAGAGCCTAATCTCTCATGGTCGTGTGACAAGGACCCCGTTTTTAGCTGAACTAAGGAGAAAGTCCTACAACATTTGGTCAGAAGTCCCCATGCCATGTTTCCTGGCTATTAAGGGTCACACACACTGGTACTCTGCAGAATACTCAAAATCAGCAAAGTGATGCTGTCACAGACCCCTTTTTTATTTCTTTTTGGTCTTGAATACATTTTCTAGTTGCCAAAGTTATAGAGGGGACTTGATAAATTTACCTAAACCAACTTCAGTGTAATATTTCTGTTCCACTTCCAGACTTCTCTAATTTTATACTAGGTAGTTTCCATAATAACCATAGTAAATAAATATGTACCTGCTATTGGCTTTAAAGTTCTTTGGATAAAGTTACCCATATGAGATAAAGCTTAGTAATATGTCAAAACCTACTCTTAGGACTAACAAGTTAGGATTTATATTAACATTTCTTTTTGGCCCATAATGTTTTATATTAATATCAATTCTCTCCTAACCAGTTGTTACCAAGCCTTTGAGGCCACCTCGGTTTTGGTTTCTAACAGTGAGTTTTATACATGTCACATGAGCTGGTTTTCAATGAAACCATCCCAAACATGTCCTCCAAATTTGGAGGTAAACTAAGAAAACTAACACTGTATTTCTTTGGAATGGGGTAATGATAATCAAATAGCCACACATGTAATTTTATTTGTATTGATTATAAGGTAATTAACCAGTTTCACGGGTTCTAATAGATCCAATGACCTTTTTCCTAACACAGTTTGGCAATGCCCTTCTCCTTGGTGCCTCTTTGACAGGCATTGCTATCCGCATGTCTTTTCTATCATAATCCCCAATCCTGACTCCCCCTCCAAATTCTTCATCTTTCAGTTCTCAAACTACTCTACTTCCCATCACTGTGTGCTGTGTCCAGTATGTTTTTCTCTTTGTACAGAAACAGTATGACTTGTTCCAGGTCCTTATCCCAATGTGTAGTTTCATTCCTACATTGGGATTTGATACAAAAGATATTCTCCCAGGTAAGGGAAGGGTCTTAATGAAGTTCAGACTCGTTCAAGAAAATTGGCAACACTTGCTGAATACCTTGACAGCTTTCTAAAGCAAGAATCATATCAAAAAGAAACAGTTTAAATTTTAGTTTTCACCAGTCTGGCTTACTACAAAGGAACCAGAAATCGTGAGTTACTACATGAAAGCTCCAGTTTCTTTTGCTAGGCTTCTGATTTGACAACTAAGGTCATAGATGTTCTAAGCAGTCAAATTTGTTAAAATTTTAACAATCTGACCTCTAACAGAAAAGCTGATCTGTTACAGATTGAAAGAAAATACAATTTGAGATCCATGTGAATTACTTTTTCCCCCCAAACTGTTTACTCATTATATGTTTAAAGGTCACCAGTACACGTCGGTGTTTCAACTATCTGGGAATTTATTCACTGCTGGTAACTTAATTGAGGCCGCTCTGTTTTTCATTACTGGCTGGTATTTTTAAGTCTAAGCTCTGACCTTCTAACTTAGAAGTAGAACAAAATAACTTGGTTTCAACATTCTCAAACATGGCAAAGAGGTTTCTTATTCCCAAGATGATCATAGGAACCGGATGCCATGTTATCTCCTTCAGTTACCAACATTATTCTAAACAAGAGACTCATATTTTTGTCATATTGGGCTAAAGATGAAGCCACCTTTGCAAAATTATAACTGAGGAAATTATGACAGTGAAAGAAATCAGACCTAACTGCCTCCATCTTTCTTCTAACCTTTAAGCTGTCCTTCTTCATTCCTGAGTGTAGACTGAACTAACTTTGGGAAGGAAGTCAGTTCATGGTTTGACTCTGAAACAAAATCGATCATAGTCCTTTCCTGAAAAGGCCTCTCCCCCTTCTTGCCTGGGGACCAGTCTATCTTTGCAGGATTAACAAATTAGGTACAAGATTAGAAATTACTGTTTAGGGGTCATGCAGCCTCTGGCTGCAAGAGTCTGAACCTCTCCAAATTGCTCCTGGGGATTACATCACTATTATAAAACCTAAGATCAGTGCTTGAGATATTTTGCAGACCCTGCACTGGATGGATCAACTGACACCACCCAGACCAGTAATCTGGCTCAACCAGTTCTGTGATCCCACCCAGGAACAGAAAACAGCAAGAAAGACTCACTTCAACCCCTATGAGTCCATCTCTAACCTGACCAATCAGCACTCCTCACTTCCCAAGCCCCTATCCACAAAATTATCTTTAACTACAGGAGACTGATTTGAGTAATAATAAAACTCTGGTCTCCCACTCGCACAGCTGGCACTGCATGAGCTACTCTTTCTCTATTGCAATTCGACTGTCTAGCTAAATCAGGTCTGTCTAGGCAGCGGGCTAGGTGAACCCATTGGGAAGTTACACTGATGAGTGAAAGTTTCAGTTAAAACATTGCCAAGTGTCTGTTGGAGCAGGATAATATTGTCTCTTTCAATAACTTGTTTTTATTCTCTCTTTAGAAACAGTTCTTTGGATGGAAGAAGAAAGTTATCAAGTTTTAGCTACATGGTGGGATCACATGTGATTTCCATTTGTTTGATGAGACTTTCCCATGTTTTAAAACTTGTCAGTATAAAAATGTGGGGGGTTTTGTAATTAAAAAGAAACCTACCAGATATTACAATTATAATTAACGTTGTTGTTAGGTTCCCCCCCCCCCCCACATGAGTGTTTTATTATCAGTCTATCTGGGCAAGGGTTTTGAGGAGGAAATTTGCCGAGACTCTAGTGATTCTCACACTTTAATATGCATAGAAACCACCTGGGATGTCATTAAAATGCAGTTTCTGATCCAGTAAGTTTGGGGTGGGGCCTGAAATCCTGAATTAATCTTATAAACTCCTTGGCAAAGCTACTGCTGCTGGTCTGATAACCACACTTGGAATAATACTGCTCTGACCCGTGGTTTCAAACTTTAGCTGGCACCAAAATCACCTGGAAGGCTTGTTGAAGTGCAGTTTGCTACCCTCCCCACCACCCACCCCATGTCTGATTGAGTATATCTGGGGTTGGGCTTGATAATTTGCATTTCTAAACAGGTTTCCATGTGACATTGATGCTGCTTGCTCATTGTGGCCACTGATCTAGAGCCCTGTTAATCAAAGGCTTGTTTCTGGACCACACCAGCATCACTTGGGAGCTTGTTAGAACTACAGAATCTTAGACCCCACTCAGACCTATGAGAGTAGAATTTTAGAAGTGCTACTTAGTCTCTCTGTGCCTCAGAATCAACAACTCAGCTTTAGCTTGTTAGAATCAACTGTGGAACATTTAAAAATCCTGATGCCCAGACTGAACCTCAGAACAGCTCCATTGGAATCTCTGGGGCTAGGGCCAAGGCATCATTAGTGTCTAAAGCTCCCCAAGGGATTCCAGTGTACAGTCATGTTTGAGAACCACACTGTAGATGGAACTGAAAAATCCAGAGAGAGTAATCTTGTTTCCCAACAGAAGGAGACTTGGAGGACTAATTTTCCCTGTTGCCATCCTATTAGACAGTGTGTCATCAGCCACTGGACCAACAGGAAACATTTGGGGCCCAAGCATTAAATTGCTTTGATTCATGGGATTTTAGCAGCCTGCATACACATTTCGGCTTTGTTGTTTGGCCTTACTTTGTTCTAGCTTTGTTGCACACCAACTGGAGCTAACCTCTCCTGTATTCTGCCATCTCTGGGCTAAGACCTTAGAAATATAGCCCCTGGGTCATTAGCTTATTTCCCCACTTCACTTTCATTCAAAAGGTATATTCTCTATCAGATTTTAATGGGAACAGAAAGTTCTCCTGCATGGATAGGATATGTCAGGTTATAGATTAAGCTATTTTAGAGAGAGAAATGTACCTAATTTTACAGATATGAGATGATTTTTGCAATGTATTAAATAGAACAAAATACTGTTCTTGAGCACATATTGGTCATTTTCCCTGAAAGCACAGATAGGTTTTGCGTGGGCATGTGAACTGGAATATTTGCCATAATAAGCCTGTCCTAATATTCTCCAGCTTTAAAATATTGCCTAGGCAAGCCAGGTGTTTGTGGTTGATGGTTGATTTTGGAAAAAAGTCATGTATTACTCACCTATGAAGAAGTGTTACATTGTTATTTCCAAGGGTTATAAAGGCTACATTAAATTCTGGATAATGTTAAAAAGCTGAGCTACCTTTCTACATACAAACCAAAGGAATTTCTGCATGGATAAGAGCTGTGATCTCTTTTGTTTTGGCAAGAACAGCATAGTTTATGAAGAGAATTGAATTTATTCCAAATACCCTCCTCAGAGACGAGAAATATGTTTGAAATGTTTGCTTCCTTTGTACTTCTGTCAACTTTTTAATTTATTTAAAATTTTTTGATTCACCTACTACCTGTCAGGCTAACAATTCCTGTAAGCTGACACTCATTGTCTGAATTCATAAGTTCCTTTCACTCTTCCTACATTTCCTTCCCTAGTAAGGCACCTGTTGACCTCACTGCCTGCCTGATTCCACAGAGGAGACTACTCCCAGCACCTTCTCAGGCATCTCTTTCAGGCTGTGTGTCAAGAGATTCTCTATCTCTTTCCTTGTGCCATCTCCCCTGAGGACAGCAAGCACAATACATGCAGTTTCAGATATGCTTCAATTTGCCTTCTCATTCTGGGGGAAAACAAAATTCCCATCATAAACATTACTGAGAAAGTTATTGAATAAACAAACCATAAACTATGGCATTTTTATTACATGGAAAACTTACAAACAAACGTCCTTAAGGAATCCTTCATTCCTCCATAAATGTTACTAAATGTTTAACAACTATCTTTGGGGATAGAGGTGAGAGGCTTGATTTGTAGCATTTGCTAATTTCAGTGGCATAAAGATTCCTATCATGAGTGACTTCAAGCTGTTGGGTAGAGATGTGCACAATACACTCTTGCAGGTTATTGTGAGTCAGACCAGGCCCAGCACCCCAAAATATTAGGTGCCAAAACATTTGTGATATTTTGGGCTTCCAGATCTCATTTTCCTTTAATTTTCAAGTGACTTGGAGACTTACTAGTCAGAAGATGTCTCAAAGATAAATATTTCTCTAGCAGATATTGTCTTTGTAATCTCCTGTGTAACTGTTTTTCAGGATGGTTTTAGAATCATCTCAGGAATCTCCAGTACAATGTACTTTTTCATCTGACCAGCATTCTCAAATTCCTGTAAAACAGGGTGAAAAGCAAAACAGCTCAGTTATAATCCAATAGTATATTCAAGAATCAAGGTGTAGAGCCTAAACCATAAGTCATAGAGCATGAGAATGTTTAGAGCTGATTTAAAAGCCATCTAAAGTTGTGTTTCCTAAAAAAATTTAGTTCATGTATGTCCATGGCTAGTGAAAATAAAAATGAAATGGCCTCCTAGACATGTTATGTCTTCTACCTCCTAGTTGAAATAATAAAATCTGAATATTGCCAACAATTGAGATTCTACCAATTTTTAGTCTGTATTGTTATAAGAAGAATATTTTTGTTTTCAAAAATCTATTAAAATGCTCAATATAATTTGAAAAATTTATATGCCCTACTCTCTTCAATCTCTAGATTCTAAAATACTTGGCAAGGGAAAAAGCAATGTGACAGATCTCCTATTGTACCTCTGCCTCTCATTGAGAAACTCTGATCTAAAGACTGAGCAACCTGCTAGAGGCCATCTAATAAAACAACTGGTAGTAAGATGCAAGAGTTCCCTGGTCCACCTCACAGGACATGTGACAGCAATATGGCTCTCTGTTTGACTGCTGTAAGCTCAAATCCCTTATGGGAGGGGGAGCACAAAGATGGGCTGGTGTGGGAACTAGGGTGAGCGCTTTTGGGCTTTGGCCTCACAGCAGAATTTGGGCTGGGTGCCTGTGACTGTTGAAACCCCAGTGTTAACGTTTGCTCTTTTAGCTCTGCAATCCACAGACAGCTTAAGTATTAAACAACTTAGTGGAACCCCCTTGGTACCCAGGTTCTTGTCCGGCATCCAGGAAGGATCAGGTCATACACAGATTTAAAGGATGAATGCAGGGGTTTTATTGAGTGGTAGAGGTGGCTCTCAGTGGGATGGATGAGGAGCTGGAAGGGGAATGGAGTGGGAAGATGATCTTTCCCTGGAGTTTGGTTGTCCAGTGGCCGATCTCCTCTCTGATTGTCCCCAGCCAAACTCCTCTCGGTGTTCATATGCTCCTTCTGTACTCTCCTTCTCTGCCATGTTGTTCTGCCATTCATCTGCTCATCTGCCTCTGGAGCTTGGAGTTCAGGGTTTATATGGGTATAAGATCAGGGGTGTGGCAGGCCAGAAGGCAACTTTTTGGGTGAGAAAACAAGAATGCCTGTTTTCATTTAAGACTGTGGGTTTCCAGGTTTGACGGTAGGTGTTTCCTGGTAGCAGTCTTCTCCTCAGTATTTCCCTCTCTTCTGTCCGTATCAGTAGGGACCACAATTTTTTAATTATAGAAACAAATATACTACTACCCTTCTGATTAGACTTCATATTAAAAGGCTTATGTATGTGTTTTATATATTTCATCCTTCTGAATGGCAAAGTCCTTTGGAAACCAGTTCAGTAAGTTGGAATGTAAAGCATTTAACTTAAAGTTTTCATATGTTCTAATACAATGTTTATCTCCAGGTAAATCTCTGTGAATAACTCATACAAATGCATAGAAAACTGAACACATTAGATATTGTATGGACTATATTTTATGTTTCTTAGGCTAACATTAAATATACATCAAATTATCTGGCCTCAGAGTATATAGGTATATTTCCTGTAGCAGGGTACTATGGAAATCCTATGTTAGCACTAAAATATTACATAGCAAAATGCAAACCTGCTCCTTGTTAATTTAATAGCATTGTTTGCATCTCTCAAGATGCTTTGGGGATACCAACTGTATGAAGTTAACTGGACACAATTATTTAAAGTAATCTACTAATTTTGGTTATATAAGTATATTGGAAATAACAAAGAAGCAATGTACATATGCTATTTCACAAACCTAGACTTTGCCATTATTTTGTGTATTGGTGTTAGAACATAGGGAATGTGAATTGCTATAAATTTTACTAAAGAAAGTACAGAAGTGAGGCAACCATCCTAATTGTTCTATGTGTTTTAAGGTGTTGCTAATGCTTTCCTAGATGTTAATTTTCCATTACATTGTTGTGGTTATGTTATGACATCCTTGCTGGTAAGGGGTAAGCTTAGCAATATTTATACGTAGCTTCTTAATGATTGTATTCCAGTTCTGGTTAGTCTTGCCTTACTATAGATGGCTTCTCTATGAGCATAAGGATGGTAGAGTTTCAGTGTAACATTTCAGGGGCAAATTAATGCCTACAGGATTTGTATATTTCTTACTGAAATAATTCTCAATCTTTTACCAGTCCAGTTTCTAACAACTTGTAAGTCATGTGAAATCCTTATATTTATATGAATATAAATTTTTAGTGTCCTTCCTTCAGAGTTGGATAAACCTGACTTTAAATTATAGCTCTATCACTTTCTCACTGTAACTTTAGGCAAATTGTGTTTCATCTATAAACCAACCTCAGCTTTTTTTTTTTTTTGGAAAACTGGACAAACACTTTGGGGTTTGTTGTGAGAATTATATGTGAAAATGAGCATAGTCCTGGCACTATGCATGTATAACTCATATGCTATGCACATATAGGCATAACTACATATAGACATGCGTGTGTATCAATAAATAGAGATGGAAATAACCCCATATGCATACATAACTTAAGCCTTTTGCATAGTCCTTGCACAAATTGTCACATTTTGCTACAAATCTCTGGAAACTTACAGCCTCAATGTCACCAGAGATGACATGCACTGCTGTAAACAAGGAGAATACATTCTTTCATGACCAGAAAAGAATTCCTATTGTCTGTGGGTGGACATGACAATCTTTTTGTAGGACAGGGACTTTTTAAGAGGTTGGTTCCAGCAAGCTTGTTTCATAGATTCTTACGTAGAAATGTCCAGTGATCAAATGAGCTAAGTAGAACTATAGAATGAGAACTGGAGGAGTAGTCAGTATCACCTTGCCAACCCCTTTGTTTACACAGTGGCAGACAGAAACCCAGAGAACTAGAAACATGACATTTGAGGTTTCACACACTAAAAGTGAGCACAGAATTACTTGCCGTTTCATGTTGACGATTCTGGAAAACTCATTTCTTGTTAGGACTTGCATGATTTTAGTCCAAGAACATTTTGAACACAATGCCAACCATCCAGCTTGGGGACAAATGGAACAAGCTTCTCAAGAACTATCTAAATATTCAATTGGAAACTGGGAAACATCAGGAAAATAATCACTTTTTTCACACGTTATATATGATGGTAGATTAATTAGTGTGAACCCTGTGTGGGTAGGAACAGTATGTAATTCAGCTCTGAACCTTGGCCAATAGGAGACGTCTAATAAATTTATGTTGTGAAGCATCTAGAATACCATAGGTTCCCAATTAATGTGCAGAGCAATTAGTACATGCTAGATAAATGTTGAATTAAACTTGGAGGTTGTAGGCATACCAGGCCACTGAATGCTATGGCAATGATTTTTGTATCATCCATATTTACAAATTCTCTAACATGAGAACAAAGAAGAGAAACAATGAATAGGGTAAGGAAAAAAAGTATCCCTGTCTTACTCCTTTAAAGTACAAGTTACATACAAATGCAGAACATAGAAATAACATAAGCAAAGAAATCACATTTGGAACATAATTAAAGAAAAGTCCATTTGTAATGTGTTTGTGTTTAAAAGTTTTATTCTTGGCAAAACGAATTCTTGCTTGAAAGATAAAAGACTTATTTTACAAATGGCTTCAAATGCAATTACTTTCTGCAGAGCAATTAGTTACCAATAGCATTTTAATGGAATAATATAAATGAATAAAGAATATATTAACCTGACTCTCCTGAATTCCAGTATGAGTGCAAATGAATGGAAAAGATACTTTTATGAATACTTTCAGATTTTTAAATTCAGAAAGTGTTGTAGGTAGCTTGCTATATGAAGGATCAAAAATGTGTCTGGGCCAGGTGTGATGACTCACCCCTGTAATCCCAGCACTTTGAAAGGCTGAGGTGGGAGGATTGCTTGAGGCCAGGAATTCAAGACCAGCCTGGGCAACATAGCAAGACCACCCTGTCTCTAAAATTTAAAAAATAAAAGAAAAATGTATCTGAATTTACATATCCCTGGTCAAGCATTTATTCATTGCTTCTACACACATTCACTGAGAGCCTAAAATATGCCAGGTATAGCAAGCAATTGTTACTTAGGGACTGGACAACACTTTAAAGGGCTTCGAGCATCAGAAATCCAAATTTTAAAAATGTTCTCTTAACATTTTGCATCTTTTTGTCCTTGGTACTTGTGTGGACATAATTGCCTTTGATATGCCAAGGTGCAAGAGTGATAAATTAGCTCAACTAGGCCACATCTTGGAATGATGTACTTTACGTTCTATCAGCTATTTGGGTAACTCTGATATATTTGCTGCATTTTCAATTACATACACTTTTTCTTCCTCATCTTGGTTGTAGTCTTAAGGTCTGTATCCTGGAGATAATACATTTCATTTGTTTCATACATTATATAGAATTACAGTAGGTGTCTCCTAGGTTTTTTATTGGCTTTGTGTGATGCTTAGCTTCTCAAAGGGAATAGATAACATAAACCCTAATAAGCCCTTGCAAAGATGTTAGCACCAATCTAAGCAGTAGAAATCAAGGTTCCCGTTACTCTGAGCCCTTCTAAGAATTTCAGATACTTTTTATGTTTTCTAGGTGAGCTGAGAAACCTCAAGTGTTAGAAGATTTGAGGTGTGGCTCTTTCAGAGAGAAAATTTTGAAAATCTAGGTTGATGTTCCTAAAAGCTCCTAACATAAAAATACAGGCTTGACTTACTCTGTGATAGCAAAACTCTAAAATTATCAAGTCCACTTCTTCAAAGGAATACATGTAGAAATACTAATTGTCATAAGAAGGTGAACAGTCTTTTATAATATAAACAATAAAGATAAGCTGTTAAGGACTCGTGATACATTGGTCCATACCGTTAGGAAGGAATCCATAATTTTGAACAACGTTAGACTTTGGGGGGCCAGGGACGTTACATAGCAGCACATACATAAGCTCATTGTAGCTAATGTATGCTAAATATTATATAAGCTTATGTAAGCTAAGTTTTCAGGTGAAATTTAGTAGATAGCTTGTATGGTGAGTAGAAGGTGAGATAACTGGATGGAGGTGGAGGATAGGCCAGGAAAAAGAATTAAAAAAATTATTGGACTACAACTTAGAGTATTACATTTTACCCAGTTATGTACCTGTATGCCTCATACTTATCTGTATAGCTGAAACAAAAGTAATGATGTTTATTCTGTGTGGGATGCTTTCTGGTGTTTTCAATTCTATTGCATAACATTAAATAAACACTGCATCCATTATAGAGATTTCACAAAAAGATAGTGGTCATAAACTATAGTTGGAAAGGCACTGAACTTGAAGGAGGTAGTGGGGACAAGGCTGGACAAGTGTAAGGGGGAAGGACAGTCAGTCTAGGGCAAATAGGATGAGGCTTGTGAGGCAATTTAAGTAGGTACTTACTCAACTTCTTAACATACCAACCCTTTACTCGTGACCTGCGAGTGAGTGCCTCCTTAAATTTTACTCCTTTGCAACTTACTCCATGCCGTAATCTCAGCTCTGAAGACCTTCCTTATAGGGACACACCCATTTCATTCTGGCAGAAAAATGACATCAGAACCAGGAAGCTAAGTGAGTTCAGAAAGAAAAATAGAGCAAAGATTTTCAGGGCAAACAGCAGGTCGAAAAATATCACCCAATAAACCACAGTTTGCAGCAGAATATTCCAGGGGTCAGACCCAAGTTAGAAAAGTCCAAAGAAAGAGGAGAGCTACAAAAACACGAGGCTTAACCTAGAAAGGCTGGATGTTGCCAGTGCCGGTGATCTTCTGGCTGAGATGAAGCACTTCTGTTCCAGGGGCAGAAGTTTGGTTAGAGATTATGTTTTGTTGTATGTATTCCGAAACCCTAATAACAATGGCTTAAATAGAGGCTTATTTTTGTCAAGTAGCATCAAGTCTAGGGGTGGACAGTCCAAGGCTGGTACAGCTGCTTTAGGGACCCTACCAAGGACTCAGGCTTCTTGTTCCATCATCCTTAGCATGGACCTTCGTCATCACAGATGCAACTTAGCCGCACCACCCCTAGCTTCACACATTCCAATAGTGGAAAGAGGAATAATAAGGGGAGGAAGAAAAGGAGAAAGGAACACGAAGGAAACTGAAAAGAATACTTTCCTAGAAACCCTCAGCTGGATGCTGAATTCATCTTGGGTCTTATTGGTCAGAATTATGTCATATGGCCATTCCTAGCTGCAAATAAGGATGAAGAATATTGTTTTTTAAACTGAGTACATTGCTGTCTCCCTCCCCTCACTAAATACTGGAATTCTGGTAGTAAAAAAGGAAGAATGGATATGTAACTTGTATTGTTGGCCATATACAAGAGGAACTAATCCCAGAATGACCAACCCATGCAGAGCAGTTAATTGAGAGAACCTGCTAATGGAGGAAACAGGTGTTTGCATTCCCATTTTACACCCAAGAATGCTGAGGCTCAGAGGGTAAGCAAAGGGCAGGGCTCAGATAGAAACTCCAGTCTGTTTGACACTAAAGCCAGGTTTTTTGTTTTTTGTTCTTTTGACTCCATGATACTCTCCAAGGGTAAGTCAGCATATATCAGTTCCTCTCTCCCAAGTTGTTATCTGCTGACTCATTTGGCCAAATTTTCTTTTCAGAATAAGAGACAAAAACCATCCATAAGTCTGTAGCTAACAGAGAGAGAGAGGAGGGCATCATGTTGGGAAAAATGAGACTCATCATATTAATTATCCTGAAACTTAGATTCTAGAGAAAAGGGAGGCAAGAAAGAATGTCCCAGTGTTGCCATCTTTCTGGAGGTTAAGGAACCAGTGGGTCTGCTTCAGAATATTTGGGGAAGTTCAGTGCCAACCCCTGGGCAGCAGTGTTTCTCCTATGTGATCCATGGATTAGGTAGATCAGAACCACCTGGTGTCTTCTACAAAATGCAGATGCCAGACAAACATTCCTGGCATAGAAAATCAGAACCTCTGGGGTGGGGCCTGGGAATGTGAATTCTAACAATATCCTCAGGTTAATTATGATGCACAATACACTTTGGGGTCCATTGATATTAATTATTAATAGCATTTATTGAGCACCTATTTAAATAAGCACTGGATCAGACATAGATAGAAATTGTTTAATCTCAATACCCTTGCAAGATCCATTGTCTTATTTACTATTGTGTTCAGGCTCAAATAGATTAAGTGTCTTTTCAAACTCAGTTGGTTCTTAAGTGGCACTGGGGATTCTTTCTGGAGTTTATTTCATTCATCTTTCTTCTGGGCACCAGACTCATGAGAATAGGGGAGCATTCTATATTGTTTTATTTAGAGAACCCACTTAAACGAAGTTTCTAGGTCCATAAGAGAGTTGAGTATGTAGTTAAGGAGGAAGACACACAGACAAATACTGCAGTGGTGTGAGTTGAGGCAAGAGAATTATGGAGGGAAACATCACTCTCAAATGTCCATATTCTAACTTTGGAGTTAGGGTTTCTCAACTTTGGCATTATAGAGATTTGGGGCTAATTCATTATTGTGGTGGGGGCGGTGGGGGGGCTGTCTTGCCCATCGTTTAACAGCATCTCTGGCCCCTCCTTACCAGATTCCAGTAGCCATCTTCCCTTTCTTCACTGGTTATAACAACCAAAAATGTTTCCAATCATTGCAAATGACTTCTGGGGGCAAAATGGGCTCTGGTGGGGAACCACAGGGTTGAAGTATAAACCCTGGTAAAATCCCATTCTGGTGGCTTCACTGATAGAAAATTCTACTTATGCCCAGAGGCAGGAAGCAAGGCCATGTGAGAGCGAGGGGAGACCTGCCAGTATATTGGGGTCTGCTGACTCCAGCCCTGAGGGTGCATGGTGAAGTAGGCCCTCTTCCTTTATTTGGGAAGGTTAACAACAGGGAAGGGAGAAGAGCAGGAAAACAACAGATATGCCAGAAATCTGCCTTTGAATCTGGGCTGAAATGGCAACAAAGAGGGCAGCAAAAGACCCAGCAGAGAGCTCTCACTTGGCTTGGATATTGTCTTGTCTTTTCTGGGAGTAACTTTTTTTTCCTTAACAGAACCATTTCATCTGAGTTGGGAAAGCACTAAATAATTAAGCGAATCTGTTTGTGAATGTGGTTCAAAGAAGCCTCCAGAAATGGTGGTTCTGTAATTCTAAAGCAGTAAAGCCAAGCACAAAAGCAAACCCTCATCAGTATAATGCACTGAATGCGGGGCTGGGAAAGGACTGACTTTAATTATTCATCCTCAACATCTGGAAGGTCAATTTGGCTTTTAGAATTTGATTATATTTAGGATTAGGGTACATTTTGTTGTCAAATGTTTCTAAGGCCACAATAGGGACAATGACTTACAAATGGGTCCATATTTCTTACATATTCTCTCTCCCCAAACCAAGTTTCCACATCTTTCCTTTTTTCCATTTTTTCATTTATCTTTTATTTTTCTTTTACCTTCAATCCTTCACCTCCCAATCTCTTTGTTCTTGTGATTTTCCACACTTGTTTTCACTGTTCCTCACTGGGGACTTTGTACTGACCTAGGATTTCCTAACCATTGATCTGTGGAAGCCTAGGCAGTGCATGGAAGATCCTCCCTGAGGTTTGTGTAACCCTTGAAATCATGTGCTGCATTTTGTGTAAATGGGTCTTTTTTTCTATACAGTGGGTCCATAGATCCCCTCAAATTCCCAGAGTCCTTGACCTGAAAGTGGTAACAGCCACTGAGGAGCATTTGCTATGGACTTTCAGCATAGAAAGGGGAAGGCATGAGTATGGGAGTGCCTTCTCTTTGGCAGGCTCATTGCCCTATTACCTCATTTAATCCTCACAGCCTCTATATAATATTAGGTGGTGTTATTTTCATAGGTAGCTGAGGACATGAAGACTTGAAGACATTATGTAATTGCCAAGGATATCCAACCTTCAAAATGGCTCCATGCTCAGAATTTAAGTACCTCTTTTTGATACTTGCTGAAAACCTCTTGCCTGGACTTAAGTTGAGCAATTGATAATTAGGCTGAAATAAAAAGGAGAGGGAGTTATATCCCCATGCTCTCCCCACCAGAGATGGTAAAGAGAACTCAGGTGGGCTGTAACCAGCTTCCTAGAAAGAAAGATGATTATAACAAGGATATTCTTCATTGCATTACTGCAATATTTTAATTGCCTACACTATAAGTACCATCTATGCCTTCTGACTGCTATGTTAACACAAAGTGCTGTACCAACACAAAAGGCTGATGGCAATAGATGTGAGAAGAATGAATTTATTATTCAGTTTCACTAATTTGTTGAAAATTCCATTTTTAATGTTTTAAATTAATTACTTTAAAATACTTATTGCCAACTAACCATGTAGTACACGTTAATGGCAGGTTTAAAAATAGTGAACCTTAGTTTTGATTTCACATAATGATCCAGTTTATGTTGCCCACTCCTCTCTGACATAAACAAAAGGCTTATTAGAATGTGGTCACTTCTCTCAATTGCTTTTGGAAAAGAAAAAGATGACTCATCATTACTGTTTTTAGTTTTGAAAAATTTCTTTCAGTGTTTATTTGTTCCCCTTCTTCACTTAATATTAGTGTCAAACATTTCCCCATGTTTCTGTTTTTTCCATGTTGCTATATAGTCGTTAGACTTATTTTAATGGCTGTATAATATTCCATTATGCTGATGTATAGTAACTTAAACACTACCTTATTGCAGGATATTTCAGAATTTGTTGACAACTGAAATGAGTTGAAAGAAATCTCCTTCTGCGAATAGCTTTTCTCTTCTATTGAATCATTTTATTCCAGGATAATAGACTGGCAAATGTATTTTGAGCCATGATTGATTAACTTTTGTCAGAGATTTAAAAAATGTGGTTCTCTTTATAAAAATCAAAAGCCTTAGAATTTTGTATACATGTTGACCCAGCAATTTCACTTTTAAAAATTCATTGAAAAGTAATTAATGTTGCATGTGTGTTGAGAATAATAATGACCATCCTCAGACTCATGTTGACTCCGTTCTGTGAATAAAATGGGACACATTTAAAGATCTGGTAACAGGGGATCAATAAAATAAACAGTGGAGCAATGAAATAGAACTTTTACTCTGCTTAATGTTATTCTATAGACAAATAATAGTAACAGTAGATAGTAACAGTAGAATAATAGTAACTAGTATTTATTAAGCACCTAGAACATGTCAGATATTATGGTAAATTCTTCATGTCCTGTGCATTTTAATTTAACATAACCTGAAAGGATTCATTCATTCTATAAATATCAAGTGCCTATTATGTGCTTGGTGTTATACTAGATGCTGGAGATACAATGCTGAATACCGTAAAGTCCTGTAGTTATGCTCCTGAGGAGTTTGTGGACTGTAGGGGCAGATAGACATTAATTCCATCCCTAGAAGAGAGGGAATGAAGAAGAGAAGGAAAGAATGTGGGAGCCTCTGTTCTCTGGCATCTCCATCACTCCTCCTTAGCCCCCAGTACTTCATCTGCTTTTCAGAAAGCATTTCTTGCAACTGTAAAAGGTTAGGGAGGGGCTCATTACACCTCATTGGTGAGGGCTGTGTAGACCTCATATTAAGTGCCCAAGGCTGTAGAGATGATTACCTGGGTTCAAGGTTGGGCTGCAACACGTAGTAGGCAAGCTACCTTTTCTTTTTCCCAATTTCCTTGAGTAAAAGATGGGATTAATAAGAACTCCTACTTTTAAAATTATGACAGTCATTTAAGGTATGAAATGTCATGCTCCATAAAGTTTAGCCACTATTACTAGCTATATTGGTGATGATATGGTTGGAATCTAAAATTTTGCTAACTAGCATGTAACATTGTTGACTTTTACACTTTATTGCCAATTACTTGTTTTTGTTTGAGGCAGGGTCTTGCTCTGTTGCCCAGGCTGGAGTGCAGTGGTGCGATATCAGCTCACCACAACCTCCGCCTCCCAGGTTCAAGCAATTCTCCTGCCTCAGCTTCCTGAGCAGCTGGGATTACAGGTGCATGCCACCACCCCCAGCTAATTTTTGTATTTTTAGTGGAGATGGGGTTTCACCGTGTTGTCCAGGCTGGACTGTAACTCCTGACCTCAGGTGATCCACCTGCCTTGGCCTCCCTAAGTGCTGGGATTACAGGCGTGAGCCACAGTGCCCAGCCGCCAATTTCTTTTAAAGGCAGAACCAGTGCAAAAACAACTGTTGGAGGTAATATGTAGATATATATATATATATGTGTGTGTGTGTGTATTCATATATATTGAATAGGATGAAAACTTATAGTTTTCTTATATAGTTGAAACTGTGGACACTAGATTCAACATAAGTCACAAGTTTCATTATTAGAAATGAGAAATTGAGAGTTGTATATTGGTCTGTTCTCACACTGCTGTAAAGAATACTACCTGAGACTGGGTAATCATAAAGGAAAGAGGTTTAATTGACTCACAGTTCTGCAGGCTTAACAGGAAGCATTGCTGGGAGGCCTCCGAAAACTTACAAACATGGCAGAAGGAATAGGGGAAGCAGGTACATTTTTCACAAGTGTGACAAGAGGAAGTGCCACACTTTACAACCATCAGCTCTCCTGAGAACTCACTATCATGAGAAAAGCCTGGGGGAAACCACCTCCATGATCCAGTCATCTCTCATCTAGTCCCTCCCCTGATATGTAGGAATTACAATTGTAGATGAGATTTGGTTGGGGACACAGAGCTGAACCATATTAAGTTGAAAGATATGCCTTAACTCTTGATAACCTAAGTATGTTCCAAGCATTGTTTCTTAATGATGTAAATATCTAGATGTACAGTAGTCCCCCTATATCAGAGGATTCGTTCCCAGAGCCCCAGTAGATGCCCGAAACTTTGAATAGTACCAAACACTATATTTACTATGTTTTCCCCTACAAATACATACCTATGATAAAGTTTAATTTATAAATCAGGCACAGTAAGAGATTAACAACAATAATAGAGCAATTATAACAATATATTGTAATAAAACTTACATGAATATGATCTCTCTCAAAAAATCTTAATGTATTCTACTCACCTATTTTCAGATGGTGTCCTGGGTAGCTGAACTGTGGAAAGCAAAACTGTGGATAAGGGGGAACTACTATATTGAAAAATGTGCAAAATAGAGAAGATTTCATTGAAGAAGTCTGCTGTTTTTGGAATGGGAAATTAAGGTAGGAATTTAGAAAAACATAAACGTTCCAAATTTCAATGCCACATGGCAGGGTGGTGAGGAGGAAGCTGGAGCCAGGGTTCAAGTAACTAATGAGTTCTCTAGTTGCTAGTTCTAGTTCTCTTTTGAAGAGAAAAGAGTTATTATTAGATATTTATCTTTTCATCTATAAAAGAAATACATCAGAAGAAATTTGTAGGCATTCTCCAGTCCAGAATATTATGACTTTAGTATTGTAACTTGCATCATTGTTTTAATAATGAGAATATAATTTTCTAAAAGAATTGTTAAATATATTTAAATTATCATACAGATAAAAATTGAAGCTCTCATCTTCTATAACATCATGAGTACTTTTGAGGCATAACTGGAACAGTTATCTACTGTGATTCTTGCTGGGACCAATAACCTTCTACAAATACCAGCATCAGCTCCCATGAAAGGCAAAGAGCTGACAAGTATACGGACTGCACCTCCACATTAAGCTACCAGGAGAAACTTCCAAGTTACCCTCTTGTCACCTATGCCCCAAAGGTGAACACTGTAAACTGCTACAGCATGCAATTTAGGTAAGTATTCAGGTAACAACAGTGCCAATGATGAAAAAGATAATGACTTTTCATTGTCTGCAATCTTTCATTTGGGCGAACTTAAAAGGATTTTTTTAATAAGGAAAATAATCTTTCCTGAAATGTAGTCAATTCTATGATTAGGAATCAGAACATTTTTTTAAGTTGAGATAGAATTCACATACCATAAAATTCACCCTTTAAATGTACAATTCAGTGGTGTACATAACATTATAAAGTTAGATCATTTTAAACAGGTCTGGCACACAGTAGCCATGTCATACATATTAGGCTCCTTTCATTACATCAATACATTTTGAGCCTGAAATAAATGAAATGACACAGGAGATATCTGGGGTGGTTTTGTTCGGCCACGACCCCCGTGGTATGCTGAAGCCCTCTCAAGAGAGCCAGTGGTCTGCATCTCTTTGCAACTCTGTGTTGACTGATGCCATGTAACTAGCTTGAAATGGGCCACGATGGGAATATTTATGTCATGGAAACTTACCAATGCCACAAAATCAGAGCTTTTTTATTGTTTGAGAGCTGATTGTTAAACTTTTACCATCACATCACTGCTAGTGTATATCAATTTCTTCAAGAGTACAATTTATTATTATTCAGGGCCACATTCGGAGCCTCCTCTCTTTGTCATGACCAACAAATTTAAATCCTCATCAACTGGAAAGAGGAAACTTCAACTGGATAAATACTATATTCATAACTAGTGTGTTAATTCTATATTACTTTTGGGGAATGGTTTTAAAGAAATTTTTATTGTGGTAAAAAACACGTAACATGAAATTTACTGTCTTAACCATTTTTAAGTATACAGTTCAATAGTGTTAAGTGTGACTTATTAATTTTTTTGTCATCCATAGCATGGCTTGTACTATAGAGGATGGGTTTCATTATGAAATGTCCGAATGGGTTTTGAAATTTCATTTGTAATGAGGTAGTTAAATTTTATTCTGGTCGGGCTCATGCTCTCACAGTTAGTTTTTGGCTGATTTACTTCTGGCTAGTCTTTCAGAATATCTTAAAACCAACTTTATATTAAGATGACGAGCTTTAGGGAATTTGGTAGCCAGGCATCCTGGACCTCCTTCCTAGAACATTGCAGTTATGTGATGCAGCTTGAATGACCCCTGACATCTCTCTGATTCTCAGGTTCAAATTCCAGATTCCTAGGAAAGTACTGTGATTCACCAAGCTTGGGCCCGGAAGACACAGCTGCATTGTTCTTATGCTTCCTCCCACAGTGATGGTTTTGAAGGACGTGCTGGTAGGGGCAGAGTTCAGGACCTGTTACTTCATATTAGAGAGACGCTGGGCAGTTAAAGCATCCAGTGTCTAGTAGGAATGATTTTTATATCAGATGATAATAAATGATGACTTTAAAGAAAATATTTCATCAAAATAGTTGGGATTTAATTAGGGATATTTAGAATATTACAGCATAATGTAGATAAAAATGGCATAAAATTTCTGTAACCTTAAGAGAAATAACAGAGTAAATTAACATAATTCATTAGGGACTGTATCTGGTTAAAATTTTAGTTGTATAATGATACAACTAAATTGTACAACTTAGTTGTATAATCCTTGGACTTAGAGAGGAACTGTTTTGCCTGACAGTTTATGGTATGATTTAAGCACAAATACATGTACTCTCAGACTGTTCAAATGAGAAAGGTGGTTTCAGAAAATCTCTACCTCTTTTAAAGTAGACAAACTGTGACAGAAACAGTTGAAGTAAGTAATTTCTAGGCACTCGGCAGTTTATAATGAGGCCTGGTCTTCTCCCAGCCTGTGTTTCCCCAAGAGGCAATTAGAGTATAGGAGACGGCATGGAGATTTGAAATGTGAGTCACTTCTACCATATTTACAGTATTTATTAACTATGTGATCTTGGGAATTTCATTTGAAATTACCTGAGCCTCAATTTCCTGTCCATAAAACGTAATAATATCTATTTGACACTGTTGTTTTGAAAAATTAAATAATGTATGTTAATGTCCTTGCAAACTATGTTGTTTGCATACTTGTAATGTAACTTAAAAGTAATTGCAAAACTGCAATTACTTTTTCACCAACCTAATATTAAATACTTTTACTCAGTTTTCATTTACAGGTTATCTCCCTCATGTTTAACCAACCACTTATAAATATTTAATGTCTATCACTTCCTCAGCCATTTTTGGCACTCACTCTGTGGCAGATACTGTGCCAGTTTATTGGAATGCCAAGATGTATCTAAAATGATCCCTGTTCTCAAGTGGCTAAACACAAAACTCTTTGTAGTGAGTATAAGTGGTTGTCATCAGTGCTTATCTTATAAAGCCATACCCGAAAAGCACTACCAATTGAAATACCAGGCTTTTGCACAGGATCTTCACATTCAATGGATGACAGGTTATGCAATCCTTACAGTTAAGAGTGTAACAAATAGTTACCTTGAGAGATTGCTTCTCCTGGAAGGATATTTCTGGAAGAGGATTCTTTGTGGCGCTTAGGTTGGGTAAGCCTATCTTCATTACTAATTATGCATCTTCTATATAACATACTCTGATTTTAGTTTATCAGAAAACATGCTCATTCCCTTTTAAAATCCAGATTTATTGATGTTTATGACTACAAATTAATCCATTGAAGTGGACACTGTGATACACCACCAGAACTCCCTTGCAAGCTTCAAAGACTTATTCCTCTAGCTGCCTAGAGTGCCACAAAATACCACTTAAAACAATAGTGATCTGTTCTCTCAGAGTTCTAGAGACTAGAGGTCCAAAATCAAGTTGTTGGGAGGGCCATGCTGCCTCAAAAATTTTTAGATGAGAATCCTGCCCTGCCTTTTGCAGCTTCTCATAGCCCAGGCATTCCTTCACTTGTGACAGCATCAACCCCAATCTCCACCTCTGTCTTCACATAATGTTCTTTCTTCTGTGTCTCTGTTTGCATGTCTATGTACATTTTTTTTTTCCTTTTATAAAGACACTAGTCATGCTGGATTAGCATCTTCCCCCAATCCAGTACAGCCTTAACTTAAATACATTTGCAAAGGCTGTATTTCCAAATTAGGTTACATTCACAGGTACCAGGACTTAGTACTTGAAGGTATCTTTTGGAGGGACAGGATTTAATTCATAATATCCTGATTATTCATCTATAGTATTCTTTTTTTTGTTTTTTTTTTTATTTTTTTTATTTTTTTATTTTTTTGAGACGGAGTCTCGCTCTGTCGCCCAGGCTGGAGTGCAGTGGCTGGATCTCAGCTCACTGCAAGCTCCGCCTCCCGGGTTCACGCCATTCTCCTGCCTCAGCCTCCCAAGTAGCTGGGACTACAGGTGCCCGCCACCTCGCCCGGCTAGTTTTTTGTACTTTTTAGTAGAGACAGGGTTTCACCGTATTAACCAGGATGGTCTCGATCTCCTGACCTCGTGATCCGCCCGTCTCGGCCTCCCAAAGTGCTGGGATTACAGGCTTGAGCCACCGCGCCCGGCCCTCATCTATAGTATTCTTATTAATTAGACATCCCTATGGCACTTTCAATAATGGTTCAGGAAAATTTAGTTTTGTATAATCACATTCTCCTTATTGAATATATAGTCAAGGGAGACAGCAGAGGGCTGACTCCTGGCTTATAAAGCAGCTCAGAAAGTAATAGCCTTAACTGAACTCACTAAACAGAGTACAAGAAGAATTTGTTTTCTGTTCTAAGGACCAAGAACATATCTTGAACCCTTTGCAATTTTGCATCTCACTCAAGAGTGTGTGAATCTACTGATTTTTTTTTTTAAAGGATATTTGGGAAGAATGTAAATGCCCTTATTGTGACTAAATGTTACAAGGCACATTCTGGAGCTATTTCGTAGTGTGGTACTTTGAACTATGGCATACTAAAACAAGTGTCAATGCCAGAAGGCTACCCCCACAAAGTGACATTTGGTATTATGGAGGATGAGTTAAAGCTACCATCCTACCAGCCACAGCAGAAGCTTCCCCTGTAAGGGTCACAGGAGTCCCTTGCATCTTGTCTGTCATCTCAGACAATGTGCCAACTGTGCCTTCGGGAAGTCTGTTGGCAAGGAAGCCTGTGATATCTGCTCCCAGTGCTGCAACGTGATCTTTCTTCCTTTCTCTTTGTTTTTTTTTTCCACAAAAAGTGGCAATGAAGATAATCTGATGAGGGGGGAAATGACATAAACCATTGCAAATAAAATAAATTTAATGAACAAGACAAGCTGATCTGGAAACCAAGGGATATATAGTGTTACATGAGGATTTATACTCATAAATAGTTACGTGTTTTGGTTTCGTGTTGCTTTGTATTTTGTTTGTCTTTTAGAGCATGTGGTAGCATCCTCTATATTTGATAAAAATAAAATTGTAAAAACTGAATAAGAGGCTTAAAGGAAGAATTTCTAAATCTGAATAGGATATATGTAATAAAATGTACTGAGCCTTGAAATTCAGAGCTAAATAGGAATTATTGTTTATGATTTTTGTCATGGCTTGTAGTGGTCATTAATAGTGACTGACAAAGCAAGAACTTATCTTTAATTGTGCTGGATGGCTGTTTGTAACACTTGAAACATCTTCTGATATGTTAAGAGAATATGTGTATTCTGGACTAGGAGTTGATGTATGAATTAACAACTTTGTGCTATAATGTAGTGTGAATTATATTTTAATCAAGAAAAGAGACGTTTTAAGAGCAATAACTGGCTCTTAATATGTGAATACTTAGTTTGAGCCCCATTTTAATACCTCAAGTGCAAAAGAATAAAAACCATATGGATTACATCTTCCTCCAAATATCCAAGTCAAGAAAATAAAGAGAGTATGTGCTTGACAAACTGATTGAATGTATTTCAAGTTAGTAACACAAATTTTTGCTGATTTAGCTATTTCAAATGGATTTCATGCTTCTATTTGTGGAGCTTGTTTTCTGTCACTTATACTATAAAACAATTATCTATTGTAGAATCACTACAAGTATCATTTCATGATACTTAAATACATTCAAATATCTCCTTTCATTACATTATTTTCAGTGCTATGCATAACAAAACTAAAAGGAATGGATATGGCTTATTCAAAGTACTAAAGGTTTAGGGTGTTTTAACTAATATTTTTATCTCTATTAATTTATAAATTCCTTATCTTCATCAAAGACCACTTGTCTTAGATAAATATATTTACAGTCCTTGCCTGATAATTCAACTCCAGCTTCAGATGCTTTTTTCAAGTTACATCTGTGCTTGGAACCATTTTTTTCTTTATGTCTTTCTTTGGTCTTCCAGTTTGAAAATACTGTTATTCAAATACTTCCTAAAATACGACTTCCTCCAATAAAGATTTTAAAAGCGACTTAGATGACACTTTTATGGCCAATATAAAAATACCATTCAACTATATTAAAGATTTGCCAGGAGGAGACTCATGGTTCATTCCTTCAGAACTGTCCATACATAGTCTTGGAGGCTGTAAAGCAATCTAACAAATAGTACCACCTTTCTAGCTGTTCACCTATTATTTGAATAAACTCTCAGGTCCTGACAGTGACAGATTTGGGTAGACAGCAGCGTTGTGGCCAAAGGTAACAAATATTTAGATCCATAAATTTTGGTTATTAGTAAGTTTCTGGGACCACATCAGTGATATAGACATGGAATCTAAGTGTGAGGACCCTGGCATGTCAGCATCTTTTGAATGCTTGGTTATGGAGGAGCAGAAAATCCTTTCCTGAGAATGGCTGAGAATGCTTAATCAATCATAGGACAGCCTGTTATGACGTCCAAAGGCACAGCCAACCTAGGTCAATGTGAAATAGTTGTGCCATATTGTCTCTCTAGAACTCAGAGATTAAAAATAATAATAAAAACAAGGAAAAACAGACAAATGTATTTCATTTAATGTAAACGTTAAGTCCTAAGGAATGACAAATGTATTCCTATGTTTAAGTGATAGGGATTTCTGCAAAAGGTTTATGAATTGTTAATTGGATATCCCAACCCTTACACCTACATATTTCCCTAAGAAATTAACTCTGGTCTGGATCTACCAGGCAATGTTCTTCTACTTTTCTGAATAAGAGTTTAAGCTAACTGAATTCTTTCCTACATAAAAAAATACGTAAAGAATAAATAAAATCCTCTCACAACAAATTGTCTCAATATAATTCCTGATGAAATGCCATTCTAAACCTTACTTTGCAGAATGTTAATATTTTTATTGTTAATATAGAAATATTCATTAGTTTTCTTTTTAAGGAATCCAAAAAATATTCAGCTGATAAGAATAAAAGTGGAAGTTGAAATACAAAGAGTTATGGCATTTATTAAAATGTCAAGCTTATTACTAATTATTCTTCACAGTATTTGTAGCTGATAAATTTTCTAATCTTCAAACTGAATAATAAACTTTCTAGTCCTTGGTTCAGCTACTGGTTCTACCAACTATCTGCTGAATGCTCTACTAAGCCTAGGCACCCAGTCTAGCCTTACAAAAAGTTTTCCAAGATCTTTACTTTCACAGAACACACAGTTTCCTGAGGTAGAAAGTATGGGTAAGAATAGAAATATTTGCCTAGTGGTATTGCTGTGAGAATAAAGTATAGAATGGTTATGAAAGAGTTTAGTGCATTTTTGTTTTGTTTTGTTTTGTTTTGAGACAGGGTCTTGCTCTGTTGCCCAGGCTGGAGTGCAGTGGCACGATCTCTGCCTACTGCAACCTCCACTTCCTGGGTTCAAGCAATTCTCATGCCCCAGCCTCCTGAGTAGCTGGGATTACAGGCACATGCCACCACGCCTGGCTAATTTTTGTATTTTTGGTGGAGATGGGGTTTCACCATGTTGGCCAGGCTGGTCTCGAACTCCTGCCCTCAAGTGATCCACCCACCTTGGCCTCCCAAAGTGCTGGGATTACAGGCGTGAACCACCACACCTGACCATGAATTTTTAAAAGAGAATATTAATGGTAATGAATACCTTAAAAAGAATTAGGTTAATAATTATTTCAATGTGACTAATCTGTTTCTGAACTACTTATTGTCCACAAGAGATTTACTATATTGGATGAGCTAATACTTTCTATATTTAAATTTAGTTAGAATTCATCAAGTACAGCTTCTAACAAAAAAAATAGTCATTGCTATTTATCTCTTATAAAAATAACCATTAGTGGCTGGGCGCAGTGGCTCCAGCCTGTAATCCCAGCACTTTGGGAGGCCGAGGCGGGCAGATCACGAGGTCAGGAGATTGACACCATCCTGGTTAACACGGTGAAACCCCATCTCTACTAAAAAATACAAAAAACTAGCCGGGCGAGGTGGCAGGCCCCTGTAGTCCCAGCTACTCGGGAGGCTGAGGCAGGAGAATGGCGTGAACCCGGGAGGCGGAGCTTGCAGTGAGCTGAGATCCGGCCACTGCACCCCAGCCTGGGCAACAGAGCGAGACTCCGTCTCAAAAAAAAAAAAAAAAAGAAAGCTTCCTTTGCCTGCTTGGCTTTATCTGATACCAGAATAGGACGAAGATACAAGTATTGTAACACTAGTAAAAGGCTATTGCATTTGTGGCTTCTAGGTAGAACTAAGAATGCAGGAGGCTTTGTGTGCTGGATACCAGCTGTATCGTCTTTGATGCAACATTTAACTTTCAGCTACCCCCAGTATACTTCTTTCTTTCCTAATAAAATTAATAGCACTTATATAATTTTAGTCAGTGTTTGCTAATGGATTAACACTAATACAAGTCTGCATAGAATATAAGCAATTTAATTGAAATGCCAAACCATTTAAAGATTTGAGTATTCTATGGTCTATTGCACTGTATTATAAAGGCAATTATACTTTCACTTTTTTTTTCTGGGCCATTGAATTCAACCTGTGAGTGTATTTTTGGTTAGAAAATTTCTGTTTTAAAATGAGGCTGGCAGGAGTTCAAGACCAGCCTAGCCAGCATGGTAAAACCCCATCTCTACTAAACGTACAAAAATTAGCCTGGCATGGTGGCACACACCTGTAGTCCCAGCTACTCAGGTGGCTGAGGCACAATGAACTTGAACCTGGGAGGCAAAGGTTGCAGTGTCTCAGGATTACGCTACTGTACTCCAGCCTGGGTGACAGTGCAAGTCTCAAAAAACAAAAAAACAAAACAAAACAAAAAATCCCCAATGACAACAACAAAAAAAACCATGCCTGGGCACAGTGGTTCACACCTGTAATCCCAGCACTTCGGAGGCGAAAGCAGGAGGATCGCTTGAGCTCAGGAGTTTGAGACCTGCCTGAGCAACATAGTGAGACCTAATTTCTACTAAAAATAAAAAATTAGCTGGATGTGGTGGTGCCTGTAGTCCCAGTTACTGGGGAGGCTGGGGCAGGAGGAGATTGAGCCCGGGTGATAGAGGCTGTAGTGAGTTATGATAGCGCCACTGCAGCCAGGGCAACAGAGTGAGACCCTCTCTCCAGATAAATAGATAGACACCTTTTTTCTTTACCTACTGACTTTCTGTGCCTTTGAGTCATGTAATATATGATTACTCAAGGGACAAAGGGCATGATAAGGTAGATTTCTATCATAAGAATATACCCAGTTAAATTCTAGTTGACACATTATTAAAGATTCAGAAAATATGGATATAATTCTTAAAATGAAACTTACGTTGAGATAAATGTAGATTCCCATGCACTTGTAAGAAGTAATACAGAAAAATCCTGTGTACCCTTTAACTAGTTTTCTTCCGTGGTAATATCCTGCAAAACTACTGGGTACAATATCACAACCAGGATATTGACATTCAAAAACACAAGATACAGAACATTTCCATCATCACAATGATGCCTCTGTTGCCCTGTTACAGCCATACACATTTCCTCCCATCACCACATTCTTCCACACCTTCCTTAATGCCTAGTGACCAGTATTCTCCATTTCTGTGACTGGAATGTTGTATAAATGACATACAGTATGTAATCTTTGGGGATTTTTCTTCCTTCACTTAGTATTGTTCTCTGGAGATTTTCCCAGTAGTTTTATTTAGCAATTGTTTGTTTTTTATTGACAAGTAGTATTCCAAGGTATAAATGTACCACAGTTTATTCACCCATTAAGAAACACATGGGTTTTTTTCTGTTTGTGGCTATTATGAATGAAACTGCTATAAACATTTATGTACATACTTCTTTGTGAATATTTGAATTTTTCTGGGATAAATGCTCGGGAGTGCAGTTGTATGGTGTTTGCATGCTTAACTTTTTAAGAAACTGCAAAACAGTTTTCCACAGGGTCCAGGCTATTTTATCTTACCATCAGAAACATGAGTGATCCAATTTTTCCACATTCTCACCAGCATTTGGTGTAGTCAACTATTTTTTATTTTAGCCATCCTGAGAGCTTTGTAATTATACTGTGGTATTAATTTGCATTTCCCTGATGGTTAATGATGTTGAGCAACTTTCTGGATGCTTATTTGCCATCTGTACACCATCTGCAGCAAAATTATTCTCCATGATTTTTGTCCATTTTCCAATTGACTTTTTAATTTTTTGACTATTGAGTTTTAAAGACTTCTTTATGTGCTCATTTATCAGATATGTAATTTGAAAATATTTTATCTCAGTTTATAGCTTATCTTTTCATTGTCCTAACAGAGAAACAGGATCTCTTACAGAGCAAAAGTTTTTTAATTTTGATGAAGTACAATTTATCAATTTTCCTGATTTGGACCATGCTTTTGGTATCAAATCTAAAAGTTGTTGTCTAGCCCTAGGTGCAAAGATTTTCTGTGCTTTTAACCTGCAAGTTTCATAGTATTATGTTTTAAATTTAGGATCTTTTCCATTTCTCTACCTTTTCTTTTTCTTGACTTATTGTACAGACTAGCACTTCTAGCCCTATTTTGAACAAGAGTGGCAAGAGTCACCTCCTTGTACTGTTCCTGATCTTTGGAGGAAAGCATTTAGCTTTCTACCATTAAGTATTGTGTTAGCTGTAGGTTTTTAGTAAATGCACTTAATCAATTTTGGGAAGTTCTCTTCTGTTGCTTTTTTTTTTTTAAGAGTTTTTATTATGAAGGAGTATGAAATTTTTGTTGAATAATTTTTCTGTATTGATTGATCATATGATTTGTTTTCTTTAGCCTGCTAATATGGTTGATTACATTAATTGATTTTCAAATATTGAGCCAGCCTTGTATCCCTAGATCACAGAGTCATGGAGTATAATTCTCTTCATATATTGTAAATTCTATATGCTAATATTTTGCTAATAATTTCTGTATGCATATTCTTGAAGGACATTGGCCTAAAGCTTTCATTTTTTGTACATTTTTGCCTGTTTTTGGTATTATAGGTTATCTTTGTATATTCTGGCTGCTGTAACAAAATACGTTTGATATGGGGTAACTTAGAAACAACAGAAACTTATTTCTCAGTGTTCTGGAGGCTGGAAAGACCAAGATAAGGTGCTAGTGGTATCTACTGAGGGCCCACCCCTCATAGATGGGGCCTTTAACTGTGTACTCATATGGTGAAAAGGGCAAACATGCTCTATCAGGCTGTTTTTCTAAGGGCACTGATTTTATTACTGAGGGCAGAGCCATGGGCTTCTTCCAGGAACACAAGGGTGGTTCAGTATTTGCAAATCAGCTAATACAGCTGGCCATATTAATAGGCTAAAAGAGAAAAATCATAAAACCATACTAATTAATGCAGAAAAGGCATTTGACAAAATTTTATACCCATTCATGATTAAAACTTTAAGAAAAATAGGAATGGAAAGGAACTTTCTAAAATTGATAAAGAGCATGTACTAAAAATCTATACTTAATATTATACTTAACGGTAAAAAGCTAATGCTTTCCTTCTAAGATCAGGAAGAGCAGAGCACTAGAAGTCCTTGTCTCCTAATAGTATCACCTTGGACGTCAGAATGTCAGGATATGAATTTGAGGGGGAGCATAAACCATATTATAGCATAGTATTAAGAAATGGGCTATTCATTTATTTCATCTTGGGTAAGGAAATTTCAGTCATGTGATATGTGCTCTATGGTGGGTAAGCACAGGTACTATGAGAATTCATAGATGGGGCCTGATTCAATCTGGGCAGGAAGGTAGGCAGGGGTAGGGAAGGCCTGCTAGAGAAGATGATCTATTAGGTTGGTGCAAAAGTATTGCGGTTTGGCAAAAAACCTAATATAGGACAGTTAACCTGGCTAATTAGGTGGGTGGGTAAGAGATCAGGATGTGTCAATAAGAGAAAACAGTGTAGAGGGGATCGTGGTAGAGTTCATTAGGGGGCCTGCATTTTTTGTTGTGTCTAGAACTGAATGTGTGTCTGTGGGGATTGGACAAAGGAGGATCTTGAGGGGAGAGAGAATGATAAGAGGTAAGACTAAAGTGTAAATAAAGACTTAATCCTAGACAGTCTGGTAGGATCTACTAAAGAGTTTGAACCAGTAAGTACAATGGTGGGGAGTCACGGCAGACTGTCAAGTCCAAAAGAGACAAATGATAGTTGACTTCAATGTAGACAGTGGAACTTTTGCCTATGAGTACTCGCTGTAAGAAGGTATGTAAAATGTAAAGTGAAACATACTCAACCAAGACTAGATTTTCTTTAGATTGCATTTCCTTAGATCTCTATTTAGACTATAGAGAGATTGTTCCTAACTTAAGTAACAAATCCATTTTTTAAAGAACCAAAATGATTTGGGTTACCCACTTGAAAACTGAAGACCGGCTCTCATTCTTTTCCCACTGCCCAGGAAAATGTAAACCATTGGATGGACATGTTTTTATTGAAACATTTAAGCACTTTTTTGTTTTCTTCCTTTTGACTATTCAGTCATGAGTAATTTAGGTTTTTGTAAATTACTAGTCAATTTGTCTCCCTTTAAATATTTTAACATACATTTAGTGAATAATTGTGAGACACCTGAAGTGTCTCATAGTCTCATTCCACAAGCATCTTATGATTGGAGAAAAAAGACAGACATGTGGGAAAAATTCATAATAATACAGAATGATGTGTGATATCAAATAAGTGGAACTGACAATAAGGGTGATTAAAATTTAGGGAAGGCAGAGACCACTTTGAACATGATGCAAAGGAAACTGAGTTCTTTAGCTTTTCATTCAATAACTTTATTGAGGATCTTTCCTTGGCATTGAGCCAGATAATATCCCTGTTCTTATGGGGCTTACTTTCTTTGAGGGAGATAGACATGGTAAAAATAAAACAGTTCCATTATGAATATGAAACAGGGCAAGGTAGGCTAAGTGAAGTGGGTACTATTTAATCAGAGAGGCCTCTCTGAGGAGGAGACATTTATACTGAGACAATGCCACGAAGGAGCCAGCCATGATTTAAGGTGAAAATTCTAAGCAAAGGTACCCACCAATCCAAGGAATAAGCTTGAGGTGTTTGAAGTTCATAAAGAAGGACAGTATGGCTGAAGGGACTGCGAAGAACAAGAAGAGATGGTAGAAAATAAGATCAAAAGTGTCTAGATCACAAAGGTCATGGAAAGCCATTTCAGGATTTTAAGTAGAGGAGTAAAATAAAATGTTTATTAAAAAGACAATCTTGGTCATGTGTGGTGGCTCAAGCCTGTAATCCCAGCACTTTGGGAGGCTGAGGCAGGCGGATCACCTGAGGTCAGGAGTTCAAGACTAGACTGGCCAACATGGAGAAACCCCATCTCTACTAAAAATATAAAAATTAGCCTGATGTGGTGATGCCTGGCTGAGGCACAAGAATCTCTTAAATCCAGGAGGTGGAGGTTGCAGCGAGCGGAGATTGCACCACTGCACTCCAGCCTACAAGACAAAGAGAGACTCTCAAAAAAAAAAAAAAAAAAAAAAAAAAAAAAAAAATTCTGGCTGGTGACTGGAGAAAGAAGGAAAAAATCAGATTCAGATGTGTCAAGTGCTACCGAGTGTAGTAAGAGGTTAAAGAAGCGACCATTGGACTTGACAACATAGAAATCCTTGTGACCCTGACAGGAGTCACTTTGGCCAAATAGCAGCAAGTAAAGTCCCAACAAGAGTTGACTGAGGAGGAAGTGCAAGCCATGAAACACATTTTTGTGAAAGTGATTAAGTGCCTTTAAAAACGTTCTGCTAAAACATCACCTTCTGCTGAAAAACTTTGCGTACTCCTAAAACGTGTTTTTGAACAATGTTTTTTTAAGTTGGAAGGAACTTTAGAGATGATCTAGCCTAACCCTTTCATTTTACAGATGGCCAGAATAAGGTCTGTGGAATTTAACTAGTTTGCAGAGCCAGATGCCTAACTTACAGTTTGCCATTTTTGTTTTTTAATTCTACACTGCTACGAATGATAACTAACATTTAATTGAGTGCTTACTAGGTGCCATGTACTATGTCTAAAGCTTTACATATATTAAGTAATAAAATTCTCATGATAATCTTATAGAGTTCTAGTAAAATCTCCATTTACAGCAGAGAAAATGAAGGCACAGAACGTTGAAGTATCTTGTTTAATGTCAGATATCTGAAAAGTTCTGTGGAGCCAGAATTCAAAACCCAGTTACTAAGCAGGACACATTCTTGATCAGTATTTTATTCTATTATTTTTATTAGTTCCAATCCTTATGAGTCTGTTTAAAATGTGTATCTGCATTATTGTGCAAATATTTCTGAGATCTCATCACATACCTGATCCCATTTAACCTCAGTCTATCCCTCCATCACTTTTTGTGGAAAATGCTATTTAAGTTAGAGGTTCCGCTTGAGTATTCCTAATTTTTATTCTTTTTAATGCATACGGTGGTCAAAGTAAATAGCTAACATATTGGCATCAAACCATTGCCTTTTGAAGCAAGCTTTGTATGAAATTGGTCTGTCATTGACCACTATAAGGAACTCATTTGTGGCCAGGCACAGTGGCTCATGCCTGTAATCCCAGCACTTTGGGAGGCTGAGGCAGGCGGATCACAAGGTCAGGAGTTCGAGACCATCCTGCCTAACATGGTGAAGCCTCGTCTCTACTAAAAATACAAAAGAATTAGCCAGGTGTGGTGGCAGGTGCCTATAGTCCCAGCTTCTCGGGAGGCTGAGGCAGGAGAATGGTGTGAACCCAGGAGGCGGAGCTTGCAGTGAGCCGAGATCGCAGGCACCACTGCACTCCAGCCTGGGTGACAGAGCAAGACTCCATCTCAGAAAACAAAACAAGAAAAACAAACAAAACTCATTTATAAAGATAATAATGTAAAAACCTCATGACTCTTGTGTATGCTTGCCTGTGTCTAAACTCCACCTCTATCAGCAAACTCAGTAAATTGCCTCTTTCCGACATTTATCTCCTATTTTGGGAGAAAGTTTTGTGGAAGCATCTAGCACATTGCAAAGATTCAACATTTCTCCTAAAAATAAATGGGAGTTTCTTTTAGATATAAGCAATGAAATTTCAAGCAATATTACTTCTTTCATGTCCTTTGCTTTTTTAAGATCTAAACCTCAAGATTCAACTGGATTTTCATTGAAATTCACCACGATCCCCTCTGCAGCTGTGGTCTCAAAATACCATTTCTGCATTTATTTTAGCCCATGGAATAACTCTGCTGAGAAACCACAGAGTCAATCAGACTCAAAATGCTTAAAATCCTTCCTGCTTGGAGTTTTCCGTCTTCACATCAAAGCATTTCATGCCCGTCAGCAACTTTTTAATGCATTTGCTCCTCATTTGCACAATTTCCATTTAAAGACGTTCCTTGGCTGACTTCTCTGATGAAGTTTCCTGCTTGCCAGGAGAGCAATACTAATGCAGAAATCACAAAGGGGGCTACACGTCCCTTTTCTGGAGGACCTGATATTTCAGATAATGTTCAACTTCAGTTTTGGAGAAGCCACTGTTCTTTGCACCAGGGGAAAAGAAACTGATTTTCAGTGTGAGCAACCTGTGAAGATAGAGACAAATATAAGTAAATGAGAATGTCATTGAGGAAGAGAATTGAAGACACAATAGAAGCACTTACTGGACTCCATACAGTAATGTCATATCTTTGTTTGTTCTAACTTAAGCTTGCATGTATACAATGGGGTTTAAGAAACTTGGCAAGAGTTTTTTTTTTTTTTTCTTAAACTGAGTTAAACAGTCTTGACTGCCTTCTTTTAATGAAAGGAAAAATAATACACATAACAATAGATTTGAAAAGGAAGAGCCCAAATCCCCAAGGGCAGTAATCTTCTGGAAAATGTTAATATTCATGAGTTATAGGAAAGTGATGAGAGCCAACACATCCCTTTTTTTTTTTTTTTTTTTTTTTGCTCCAAGTAATCAATTATTTGCCTACAGCCAAACCAGGCCTTTTAATAAAATTATTATTACTTAAAAAGTAAAAAGATAAAATTATTATTTAGCATTACATAACTCAAAAATAAACCCAGGGTTTATATTTTATTATCTTACACATCATGTAAAACTATTTTGGTGTTTATATTTTATTGATATACTTTACACACCATGTAATTTATAATTTATTTTTGAAAACAACTTGTTTCATCAAATCATAAAATGTCTGTACTAAACAACAGAGTTGAATGAAATTTGGCTTAAATATTCTTATTTTATTTCTATATTTGTCCTAAATCAATTCACCATGGTTCAGATTCAATATATAGTTGATAATAAGTGAACTGGCTAATATATTCATTTACTGAATTTTCATCCTATACTACATAATATTCATAACTATACAAAATATACAAATATGGAGTTCCTATGACTGCTAAATTAAGCACATCTAGATCAGTGTTTTGTCCATTTTTCATGTTTCCTTCTCTTAGAAAGAGTTGTGGTTTCTGAAATGGTGGGAAAATTTGAATATCTACATTTCACCTCCACTTTTTAGGGGAGAGGTTCATGAAGAAGTGATTGAGAAGGAGAGCAAGGCTTGGTTGGACAGTGTAGTAAGTCAGCAAGGGTGAAAAGAGAATGGGTCCCTGTCAACTATATATATAGTTCTTCTAGGGAAGGAAACATAGCCTCAAATTAGCTTTTCATCCTGTTCTGACATTGCAAGGAAAAAATAGTGAAACTCTTTGGACCACTTTTATAACTTGCAGTGTTCTCATCGAGCTACATTTTTTTATTTGCTTGCTTTAAGGACTTAGAAGTCTATAAAGTGCAAAAAGCCCAAATCTACAAATAAAAGCCTAAAATCATAGAGTTAATCTCAACAACAGGTGAGAAAAATGTAGCACGCAGAATGCCAAACTAATAGCTGATTAACTGAAAACGTGTATGTGTTTTTTAGCAATTAGTGGAGAGATCAATAGGACAATTTTAATTAGCCATATGGTTTGTTTTACTGGGACTGGAGCTGCGTGTCTCTACCACTCTGCCAGGCTTTTAGGACTTCACAAGTTTAATATATACACACACACATACATACTTTGTAAGTTTTATTTTTTATATATATACACACTTATGTATTTTGATGATCCAAAATGAGACTTAACGATAATATCCAAACCATGTTTAGTTATGTTGCTAAAAAAGTAAGAAAAACATAGCAGTCTAATTTCCATTCTTTAAAGAGCAGGAAGGATGGGAACTTTTGGTTTCAAGTGTATAAAGTGCACTGTTTTAATTCTTTCGTATAGTATAAAAGAATGCTTATATTTTATAAAAGATTAAAGCATGTGCATCTTAGAAACAAGTGTCAAGAAAATATAGTTTTCATGACTTAGTACTTTACTGGAGTATTTTTTTAAACTATTATCCCTTTACTTTTAAATGGGATAAATTTCATCTTAAGTGTTTTCTAGTCATAGCACAGATCTAGTAAGGTTAAAATAGAATTGTAATTAACATAAGTAAGCTTTAAAAATTTTCACTCAGGGAAAACAATTACTTGGGAAACAGATAATATTCTTAGATCTGAACACTTACCACATAAAATCCACATTGAAAAATAGCTAATATATATTTATATTTTATTGAAGATGAAGTTATAATATATAAATGTAAAAAATAGCACGGAAGTAGAACTGATGATTTTAAGAATGGTGGCAAGCTCAAGCTCAGTAGTCAAGTTCCATACAGTTGATATTTAATTTAAAGCTCTAAGATCTGTGATATATATATCTATATGTAGATATATATAGATATCCTTTTCCTCTGCCAAACAGGAAGCTATAACCACAAGCTATTGAATGCAAGTTACCTATTGAAACCTTGTAACAGTGGTTCTAACCTTTTCGGCACCAGGGACCAGTTTCATGGAAGATAATTTTTCCAAGGACCACGGTGGGTGGGGGATGGCATTAGATTCTCATAAGGAGTATGCAACCTAGATACCTTGAATGCAGAGTTCACGATAGGGTGAATCTAATGCTGCCTCTGATCTGACAATAGGTGGAGCTTGGGCTTAGTAATGCTGGCTTACCTGCCATTCACCTTCTGCTGTGCGACCCTGTTCCTAACATGCCATGGACAGGTACTGGTCCAGGACTTGAGAACCCCTGCCTTAAAATAATTTATTTTTCTATTCTCCAAAAGATTCCATAGAAATGTGAGGAGAAAAGTTGCAATTATTTCTGAACCTTCCCATCAGCCTTGTCTCTGACAGAATTGGCCTATTGTGGATGGGCTTTGTCCAGATTAGAGAAAGTAGAAGATGCTCTTTTGGTGTAATTGTTCAGGTGAGTCCTTCATGTCAATTATTTCATTCCTGTTCTTATGTTATTTGTATTAGTCTGTTTTCATGCTGCTGATTAAAGACATACCTGAGACTGGGCAATTTACAAAAGAAAGAGATTTATTGGACTTACACTTCCACATGGCCAGGGAGGCCTCACAATCATGGCAGAAGGCAAGGAGGAGCAAGTCACATCTTACGTGGATGGCAGCAGGCAAAGAGAGAGCGAGTTTGTGGAAGGAGACTCCCATTTTTAAAACCATCAGATCTCGTGAGACTTATTCACTATCAGGAGAACAGCAAGGGAAAGACCCGCCCCCATGATTAATTATCTCCCACTAGGTCAGTCTCATAACATGTCGGAATTATGGGAGCTACAAGATGAGATTTGGGTGGGGACACACAGCAAAACCATATGATTGATTATCCTTTTTATGGATAAGTTACTAATCATAATATATAGTCATTTTTTTCAGGAAGTTACTGTGAAATGACCTTCCTTCAGGCAAGAAAACCTAAATATCACAACCCTTAGATTTTATGAGTCCTTTTTATGTAAGAAAATAACTGATACCTTCTCTATCAAATCAATAATGTTCAGCCAGGCATTTATTTTTTATTTATTTTTATTTTTCAGGATGAAGGTAAAATCTTAGAATTCAAAGTAACATTGTGGTTCATTTGACCAAGTACTTACTGTGGACTTTAGGACCATTTATTCAAATTGCTGTCTTTGATTAAGTCAAGAACTCTTGGTGCTTTTTTTCTTCTAGTTTTCTTCAACAACTGTAATTAATCACAGAATTTGTCATCAATCTTTCCACCAAGGCCATGAATACTCTTTGAATGAATGACGATTCTTTCTTTGTGTTAAGTTTCTGTGCCCCAAGGCTATTAAAATTTCATAGTTTCTCCACATTCTTCAAAGCTTTCAACTTTTGGCTAAAAACAACATGACAGAACAAGATCTAGTATCTGGCTGTATGAATTAATCTGCATTCAGATGCCTGGTGATTATAGCACTTAAATCTATTTATCAAAGCACAGAGCTTTTGCAGAAAGTATTTCTGAAAGTTATGCCTATAAAAAGGGTAGAAAAGACTCCAAGACTCCAGTGTGATCAAAGCATTTGGATCAGGCAGCCATTCAACCACGTGGAATATTGGGACAAGGATTAGGCCCCCACAGAGTAGCTAAGTTTATAAAAATGATTCAAAAGAGCCAAAAGATCAGAAAATAGTAGGATTAGTTGTCTGTTTTATTGTTCTGGGATTCTGTTTCTAGATTATGAAAGATCAAAGGGGTTTACCACCTCTTCCCATATTGACGTCTAGAACCTCCTTTCCAACTAGTGTGGTAAGGCTTATCAGTATATGATGAAGATTTGGGATTTTGCATCTGGCTTTTAAACTTCTTTGTGTAAACTGGACCTTTATCCCTTCACTTCATCCTCTTGATATGAAAGCCAGCTAAAACATCCCCTCCTGATCTTAATCTCTCCATCTTTGCATGACAACAAATCAGAATTGTTGCTCTTCTTTCCCCCTAATTCTCTGACATTTCTTTTCCATTTCTTAATTCCTTTCTTCTCTGCTCTACCTACTGCCCTGCTCCCTAATACCAATATTCATCAGTTGGTAGAGGGACTCCCTGCTTTCTCAAAGACTTCTCAACACAGAGAAATGCACAATAGAAGAGAAAGGGAAATATGGTTAAGCAATGTAAGGATTTAGAGTTTTTGGAGAACATTCAAAAGAAAGTTGTGAAACCTATGGGAAAGGTTTAGAGGAAATAAAATAGTCTTACTAAGAGCTAATGGGGGCTAAAGGTTGTTGTAGAGTACATGTCAAATTATAATGCCTGGAAGCAAAGCAACAATCTGGTCCCCAAAATAATATTAGGAAAAAGATATGGTCAAATTGTTATAAATCCCATGTTTTTGTGGTAAAAATATTGTGGTCAATAGGAAAACAATAGGTAAAACTAGATTCAAACTTCAAATTACTCAATGATACACGGAGAGAAAGAGAAACTCAAGCAGAATAAATCCTCCACAAGAATTGTTGTTCATTGCATTTTGACATCATTAACTTGGGCAATTATCTCAGTGCCCAATTCGTATGATGTTGGAATGGATTTCTAAGCCCACACTGCTCACCTGACCCTTTGGACTCTTCTCATTATTTTTGTTGTTCATTCTGTTATGTGTCAGGAGATGGTCTAAAATTAACTGAATATCTTCCTATACCCAGGCCCCACCTTAGATGTTTTATATTTGTAATGGAGTTAATCTTTACAACTAATACAGGAGTTATTAAGAAATAATTTTTAGGTAGCTAGAAAGGGTAAAGGTTTTTGGTGGTAATTTTCCTGTAATAAGAAGCAACCCCCAAACCATTTCTTTTCTAACCAGAAAGGTGGCTTGAAGGGCCAGGTTGGCAAGCTTTGATATGCAAATGCAGGCCATTGGAAACTGGGTCCACCCAATATGGCAATTCTTGCCTTCCTCTTGTCACCAGGTGTGCCCAGTGTCACGGCCACCTCCAGATACCTCTGGGTGTTCAGGACATCGTGGCAGCCCGCATTTGCATTTTAAAAGACTAAGATGGGAGGACCAGGTTTTCCCTTGGGCTATATGAATGATGCACCTGGTCAAACCAATCCCCGGGCCCTATGCAAATCAGACACCGCCTCCTCCAGCCTCCAATATAACCGACCATTTTTCTGCTGCACACAGGATTTCTCTCTTGGAGCCTCCCTCCCTCTGTCTCTGTATGGGGGAGCTGCTGCTTTCTTTTTTGCTTGTTAAACTTTCTGCTCCTTAAAACCACTCCATATGCGTCCATGTCATTTTATCTAAATCAGTGTGAGACCAAGGACCCTGGTGCTACTCCAGTCATTGCAGCTGTATCACAACTACCCTGACAGGTAAGTTGTACTACCCTCATTTTATGGAATATAAAACTAAGGTTCAGGATGGTTAACCAACAAAGGTCACGTGCTAATAAATATTAAAGCTTAGACTTCAGGCCTGACTTCATTGATTGGGCATTTTATCAACTGTATATATTTACAGATATATTTACAGTTCTAAGTCCATTGTTGAAAATTTGAGATTAATTCCAGGAAGATTTGGAGATATATGACATGAAAGGAAGGAGGTCATAGTTTTTAGGTCAAATGATGTAACAAAGTCAACGGATCACACAATTTTCATTCACCTTATGCTGACCCTTTTAAATGAAATGGCGTGGGTAATAAGGGTCACCCTTCTTGGAACTAAGTAGAAGGAAGTGATGTTTCCTTTAGCTATTTAAGGATCAGCCTCCCACATTCATAGGGAGCTTATTATACAGGGCAATGTGACAGGCAATGGGGATATAAAAGAAATTATTTCATACCACAAGGTATTTTTAGTCTCAGGGAAGGAGTAAATATGCAAATGAGAAAATTCCATCAAGTTTAAGGCACCATTAACTTGTCTCTTATTTTCCTTTTCCAAGGAAAAAAAAGATGTCAAACTGTATCATGCCTTCAGTTGTGGGATTTGAATATTCCTTTTAGAATCAATTTCGTTGAGTATATGCCATGCCAGATGTCAATGCATTTAGTTACAGCTAGAATGAGGATGGGTCCAGAGGAGAGTCAGAAATATCTTTCTAGGCCAAGTGACCTTTGAATGTGCAAAGGTAAGGAGGAACAGTGTGAAGAAGAGATGTGCAGGCTAGTCCATGCAGAATAAATAGAATGGGTAACTAGCTGGGACCCAGCCTGGCATGTCCTGGGATGATAAGGAAATGGGGAGGCTGGGGCATCACTGGGGGCCTGGAGGCAGGACAGTGGTTAGGAATAAGGCTCCAAGGTGCAGGCCAGCTTGAAGGTCTTAAGGCTAGGGAGTTTGCATTAATTTATTGCAGACAATGGGAAGCCACTAGAGAAACTCAAGCAGGAAGCCGAGTCTATCTAACATCTTTTTCTTCCTCCTTTTTGGGTATGCGCCTATCAGAGGCTTTACAAATAGCTACTTTTACATCAAACTACATGCAACTTGTTTTCCCTGCTGGACTTCCATAGTTGTGAAGCCATGATTACCAGAATTTCTGATTCAAAGATTCTTGGTGAGTTTCCCTCCTCGGAGTCTTTTATCTCCTTTCTCTTGATTTCTTTTTGCCCTGATCTTTGCTGCGAAATTCTACTCATTTCAAATGCCACTTCTCCTAGGTATTGTGTCTTTTTCTTCCCCAAGTGTACAGCAGCTTATCATCATTCTATGAACCCCCTTATACTTTTTTGAGCTCTCACTTAACTTCTCTTGATGTATATATTTTGGTATATTTGGTCTTTTAGATTGAGCTCTTTGAGTACAGAGATGGGATCTTAATGTCTTATCAATTCTATGTTAGTATCTGTTTTGAGCTCAGTCTACTAAAGATGACATAATAGGTATATTGAATTGTGTACTTACACACATGGAAAAAGCATCCCCTTTCCAGTCTCTGAGGAGCAACAGAAGGAATAAAATGCCCCTATATCTGTATGCTTCTTGGTGTGATAGTCAGCCTCCAAGGCACTCCCAATGATCCCCACCTCCTAGAATTCACACCCTTGTGAAATCCACTCCTACATCATACCAGCGTTGGTCTGTGGGATCAAATAATATGGCAAAAGTGATGATACGTTACTTCTGAGATGAGGTTGTAAAAGAATGCTAGCTACTAACACCTTGACCTCTCTTTCTCAGATTTCTTGCTCAGGGCAAGCCAGCTGCCATGTCGTGAGAACAATCAAGCAGCACATGGCAACAAATGGAGATGGGCAGACATGGGCTGGCAAGAAACAGGCTTGCCAACAACAGCTTGAGTGATCCTAAAAGTGGGTCCACTAACCCCATGTGACTGTTGCCCTGGCCAACAACTTAACTGCAACCTCAGGAGATACCTACCCTGAGTCAGAACCACTCAGTCAAACTACTCGTGGCATCTTAACCCCGCATAACTGTGAGATAATTATGATGATTTTAAGATTCTCAGTTTGGGGGTAATTTGTTATGCAGCAACAGATAATAAAACACTTGGCAAATGTTATTCCAATGTTATTTGATTGAAGGCCACAGGGATACAGAAGAAAAGAAAGGTGAACACTCAGGTTTAGAAAACAAAAGAAAATACAATCAAATCATTTTTCTAATAAAAAATGGGTACTTTGCAATTTTGCCTTAGCTCAATTTTGCCTTAGCTCAATTTTACCTTAGCTCAATTTTAAGGTAGATCTATGTCAGAGTTCAAATTCAGTGTTCAATGACTTATTGCCTAAAAGTACAATGGTCTATCTAGTCTCCTAAATGAGGCAAGAAAAGAGTGAGCTGGTAAAAAGAGGGTTAAGATCCTCCAAGAACTGAGTTTGTGTTCCAGCTCTGTCACTTACTATTTGATTATCAATGGGCAATTTATGTAATCTGTATTAAATCATGGTTTCCATACCAGTACAAGGGATATAATAATTTAGATCCTGCATATCTTGAGACTAAATGAGTCATTGTGTGTGGTGCTTTATAATACTGATGTGTTTTTCTCTTAACAGGCCCCGTTGACTGGAGGATGGCCATTTGACAACACATTCTTTCCTGAGGAAACTTTTGGCTTCTGGTGACTTGGGCCCCAGGCAAGTATGTGCCAGTCACAAACTTTCTGGCTCATCCTAGGCTTCTCAGTCTCTGTCCCTCTATATTGAATTTGATTTTGAGAAGAAGGCATCCAAAAGAGTTGGTGTGAACCTAATACTGTCACAAAGCTAGGAAAATGTTGGGTTCAACATTTGAGACAGGAAGAGAACCCCAGCTGCCTTACTAAGACTGATTTCTAAGAGTAAATTATAAAAATGAACATTTTCTGTCTTGTATTTTGAATACAAATTTTTGCATATATTCGTAACTCATCTTATGCTTTATATGTATTCAATGCTGAATGGAATTTTGATGGACTTAAAATCTGATAATCATTTTCTCTGCCATTTTCCAAAAGAACTGGAGTTTAAGCGGACTATTTAGAGGCCTAGGTATGTTCAAAGGCTCTCAGGGAAGATATTGAGTAACTTCTATAGTAGATGCTGTTGGTGCCCAACACTTATTCCCTCAGTGCCCATGATTTAAAACAGATTACATAAATTGCCCATTGATAATCAAATAGTAAGTGACAGAGCTGGAAAACAAACTCAGTTCTTGGAGGATCTTAGACTTCTTTCTACCAGCTCACTCTTCTTTTCTTCTGGCCTCATTTAGGAGATTAGATAGATCATTGTACATTTAGGCAATAAGTCATTGAATACGGAATTTGAACTGTGACATAGAACCACCTTAAAATTAGTCCCTTTTTATGGCTGATTAGTATTTCATCATATATATTTACATTTTCTGTATCCACCCATTGATTGATGGATATTTGGGGTGGTTCCATGTTTTTGCAATTGCAAATTGTGCTGCTATAAACATGTGTATACAAGTATCTTTTAAAAGATATTGCCTAAAAGTACAATGGTCTATCTTTTAAAAGATACGTGTATACACATAATAATAAAATAATGACTTCTTTTCCTCTGGGTAGATACCCAGGAGTGAGATTGCTGAATCAAGTGGTAGATCTACTTATAGTTCTTTAAGGAATCTCCACACCATTTTCCTTAGTGGTTGTAGTAGTTTACATTCTCAACAGTGTAAAAGTGTTCCCTTTTACCACATCCATGCCAACATCTATCATTTTTGATTATGTCCATTCTTGCAGGAGTAAGGTGGTATCACATTATGGTTTTGATTTGCATTTCCCTGATTATCAGTGATGTTGAATGTTTTTCCATATATTTATTGACCATCTGTACATCTTCTTTTGAGAATTGTCTATTCAGGTCCTTAGCCTACTTTTTGATGGGACTTTTTTTTTCTTGTTGATTTGAATTTCATGTAGATTCTGGATGTTAGTCCTTTGTTAGATGTATAGTTTGTGAAGATTTTCTCCCACTCTGTGGGTTGTTTGTTAACTCTGCTGATTATTATTATTATTATTGTCATGCAGAAACTGTTTAGTTTAAGTACCATCTATTTGTCTTTGTTTTTGGGTTCTTGTTCGTGAAGTCTTTGCCTAGATAATGTCTAGAGGAGTTTTTTCCATGTTATCTTCTAGAATCTTTATGGTTTCAGGTCTTAGATTTAAGTCTTTGATCCATCTTGAATTGAGTTTTGTATAAGGTGAGAGATGAGGATCCAGTTTTATTTTTCTACCTGTGGCTTGCCAATTATCTCAGCACCATTTGTTGAATACAGTATCCCTTCTCCACTTTGTTTTTGTGTTGCTTTGTTGAAGATCAGTTGGCTGTAAGTATTTGGCTTTATTTCTGGGTTCTCTATTCTGTTCCATTGGTCTATGTGCCTATTTTTATATGAGTACCATGTTGTTTTGGTGACTATAACTTTATAGTATAGTTTGAAGTCAGGTAATGTGATACCTTCAGATTTGTTTTTGCTTAGTCTTTCTTTGGCTATATGGGCTCTTTTTTGGTTCCACATGAATTTTAGCATTTTTTTTCTAGTTCTGTGAAGAATGATGGTGTATTTTGATGGAAATTGCATTAAATTTGTAGATTGCTTTTGGCAGTATGGGCAGTATGGTCACTTTCACATTGTTGATTCTACCCATCCATGAGCATGAGATATGCTTCCATTTGTTTGTGTCATCTGTGATTTCTTTCAGCAGTGTTTTGTAGTTTTCCTTATAGAGGTCTTTTACCTCCTTGCTTAGGTGTATTAAGTATTTTTGTTTTGCAGCTTTTATAAAAGGAGTTGAGTTCTTGATCTGATTCTCAGTTTGGTCATTGCTGGTGTATAGCATTGATACTGTTTGTATACATTGATTTTGTATCCAGAAACTTTACTAATTCATTTATCAGTTCTAGGAGCTTTTTGGAGGGGTGTTTAGGGTTTTCTAGGTATATGATCATATCATCAGCAAACAGTGCTAGTTTGACTTCCTCTTTACTAATTTGGATGACCTTTATGCACAAACAGACAATCTAAGGTCATATACTTCAAGGAACTAGAGCAACAAGAACAAACCCAAACTCAGCAGAAGAAATAACAAAGATCAGAACAGAACTAAATGAATGAAAAACCTGGTTCTTTGAAAAGATAAACAAAATTGATAGACCATTAGTGAGATTAACCAAGAAAAGAAAGACGTTGCAAATAAGCTCAATTGGAAATGGGAGACATTATCACTGATACCAAGAAATACAATAGATCATTCAAGGCTACTATGAACACCTAGAGGAGATGGTTAAATTCCTAGAAATATACAACCATCCTAGATTAAATCAGAATGAAATAGAAACTCTGAACAGAACAATAACAAGCAGCAAGACTGAAATGGTAATTTAAAAATTGCCAACCAAAAAAGACAGATTCACAGCTAAATTCTACCAGACATTCAAAGAAGAATTGGTACCAACCCTATTGACACTATTTCAAAAGATAAAGAGGGAATCCTTCCTAAATCATTCTTTGAAGCCAGTTTTACCCTAATACCCAAACCAGGAAAGGACATAAAAAATGAAAACTACAGACCAATATCCCTGATGAACACAGATGCAAACATTCTCAACAAAATACTATTTTTAATAGACTGGTAAATTGAGTAAATGTTTGAGTTCTGTAAGCTATTCTAGCAAATTACTTAACCTGAGATGAGAGTTATGGAAACTCCCAGTATATGATTGGTCAGTCAGAAGTACAGGAGGCTGGGACTTGCTATTGGCATGTGAAGTGTGGACAATCTTGTGGGAACTAATTCCTGTTAGATAGTGTTAGAATTTAATTGCATTTTAGGACACCCAGTTGGTGTCTGCTAGGAACTAAAGAACTGGCTGGTATGGGAAATAAACCCTACACATTTGGTATCAGAAGTGAAGTGTTATTTACAGGAAAGACCATTTAAATATATATATCTTTTTGGGCTTCTGTGCTCTTTCTTATCTCTTCGTGGTAATTGTCTCTTTGGGGTAATCCAAAACTGGTTATTGGTGGCTCCCTTCAGGAGCTAGGTGGGCCTGCAAGGAAAGCCTGCTCACTGCATAATTCCTTGAGCTGGAAGATCCACTCTACTTGCCCCCAGGGCAGTCCTTTTGGTTGAGGTATCAACAAGCAGACCCCCACCTAGCTATATTCTGTGGTGTTCTCAGGATACTCATGCATCCTTGTGAAACAGAAGTGGGAATCTAAAATGCGTCACTGCCTCCACCTAGTTTCCTGTCTTTCCCATGCTCTAATGTGTAGAGGTCACCAAGTCTTCTGCAATACGATTATAGAGCATATTCCACCTAATATGTCTATATATGAATTATCAATTGTTAGCACTTAATATGGTACACTAAATAGAGGAAATGTATAGATATTGGTTGAGTGAACAGAGGTTTAGCCATTCAACAACACTTTATAGACAAAGATGGTTCTCAAGTCAGAGCCACTGTGCTCCCATCTTGTTCTATTTTCACTGCGGAACAACATCTGTTCATTTATATGGTGTATTATATATACTGAGACTGTAATTAAGGCACCCGCAGCCTTCTCCTCTTTTGGCCAACCAACATCATTTCCATGGTCCCTTCCTCTTAGGCCTGGGTTTCCAACTCTTTAATCATCACTGCTCTCTTCTAGATCCAAATGTCCCACTTTTAAACTGTGGCGACCTAAACGGAAAGCTATCATAATGATGCTGTAAAAGTTTGGCAGATTTCATCAGGAACCAACATCTGTTTGGTCCTTTCTCATTATCTTCTTGCTGACTTTTCATTAAAGAGTTTTGGAAAAGCTGTAAAATGTATTTTTTAAATTAATTCAACAATATCCATTCTGGCCCAAATCTGTTTGCATGTATACAATTTTTATGCACAAATTGATTCATAAATGAAGTGTTTTTAAGCTTACAAATATAAGCCTTTATACAATATTTTAAAATATTTTGCATGTTCTTTTTCTATTTCTAGTTTTGACTGTATTAATTTAACAGTGGCATGGCTTTTGAATAAATTATTTTGACTTCGTTTTTATTTAAACCTTTCCCTTGGTATATACCCATTGAATAAGAAAAACAACAGTGTTACATGCACTTACCATGTGCCAGAAAAGGGTTTTACATGTACTAACTTAATTTTCATAACAACTCAGTGAGCCAAGTACTGTTGTCATCTCTATTTTTTAGATGATGCAGTTTAGGGAGAGAGAGGCTAAAGATTTGTTCAAGATAAGCCCAGCAAGTGAGGGTCAGAGGTGGGACCTAAGAGAACGGACTGTAGGGCGAGGCTTCTAGTGTCCATCATGATATGCTGTTGTATGTACATGAATACCCGGGTGCACTGGGCCTTTTGTAGAACCTTTTTATTGGTGATCATTAATATACACAAACAGAAGTTTTCTTTGTGTTTAAAGATGATTTTTCTAATACAGTAATCATACTTGAGTACTGACGCTGGTTTGACTGAAGAAATGACCCATGACTATTTCTTTATGGGTGTACTTTCTAAGCTCCCTTAAAAAGGGAATGTAAATCCTACAGTTGCTAAATATTGGTAAATTTAACTTTGTTTAGTTCAGATATTGAGCTCATCTTGCCATTGTGAATAGCAAATGTAGTAGCCTCCACGAGCCCTATAAAATTAGCCCAAGTAGCTGTGATGTACATTTTAGCCTATCTACAAATACAGAAGAATGCTTTTTGCCCTGAGCATAATTCATTTCAGAGTCAGGTTTCCAGAAGAGATGATACTAAAGAGATGGTACTATTGTCACTACCCAGGTCTTCCTGTGGCGCTTTTGGAAACTGTATTGCCTTTTCAAAGAACTCTTGATATCATTCTGAGAAAACTTTCTGCACCATGAAGTTAGTGGTATGGTGTATCCATACCTCAATAAACTTGCTCCACCTTCACCTATTTGTTCCTTAGAGTTTTCTTTAAACTTTAGGGAAAATAATTACCTTGATAAATAAAAATCATACCAGCTTATTTTACTTGGCTTAATAAATTGAACATAATATTAAAAATTGCTCTAAAAAACCAAATCTAGAGGTGCTCTCTCTATCTCCTATTTAAGGAGGTTATTTGAGAAAACCCATTTTCCTGTCTCCAAATGTGCCTTTGAACTTACTATCTGTAGACAGTAGAAGAAAGCAATGCTTCTAGTCATAGATAAGGATTTCAAATAAATTTTAACAAGTATTCTTTACTCCTTAAATGTTCTCTAAAACAATGATTTCTCTTTAAAAATATTATATGCATACGGTTTTATGGTAGGATCTGTATCTAGGAAATACTCAAACATCTTTTAGTATGCTGATTTTTAAAGAATTCATAGCAAAATGAATTCATAACAAAATATGAACAATGTTTACCTTTCTGGAAGTAGAATGGGAACTGTTGGGAATGGAGATGAAGACTTCACTTCATGTTATTCATTTCCTGCAATGATAGAAAAACAAATTCTGTACATGTATTTCTTTACAGGTAGTTATGTGAACAGTGAGATTGAGCTACTTGGTTTTCATACATTTTTCTGAATTAAATAAAATTAAATTATTTGTCTAAGTTCACACAGCTAGTTAGTGGGTAGACCTAGACCTAGAATCCTGGTCCCCTAACTATACCATCTTCCCCAAGTATTATTTATAAAGTATATCCCATTAATTTAATTGAACCATAAAACCAAGCTTTAGAACAGGTATAAATACACATAAGAGATAAATATAATGACTCATAGGTCAAATGAATTGTAACTGTGTAAATATTAAGTGATATAAATAGGCTCAGTTTGAAAATAAAATGATGCACAGTTGAGGGAAAACTCATTTTTTAAAGATGGAGGATTCTAGATGAAAATAATGGAGGAAAGTGGCCAATATGGTTGCCTAGAAGGAGCTAGTGGGTGTAGCTCTCATGGAGAGAAAACAGAAGGGGTGAGTAAATATAACACCTTCAACTGAAACATCCCAGTATTCACATAGGGAGTAATCAAGGAAACAATTTGACTCATGGAGAACAAAGAAAACCAAGACAGGACAAGAGCCCACCTGGGAGAAACACGGAGCCATGGACCCTCCACCACCCAAGGAATCCATGCTTCTTTGACAGATCTTTGCAACCCTTGGGACAGGAGAGCTCCTTGTGAACCCAGTCCACCAGGGCCTTCAGTCTGACAGAGCTACATGGAGTCTTGGCAGAGTAACCACTCAGACATGCGTGGAATCACTGGAGCCTTAGATACTTGGGCTTTCCAGCAAAGGTAGCTGCAGCTCCAGCCAAGTGGGAGGTTAGACCTCTGTACATACCCATAGAAAAGAGGCTGAATCCAGGGGACTGAGCAGCAACAGCCTGCAGGCCCCCACCATCTATGGTACCTCGTAAGATAAGACCCACTGGCTTAGAATTCTGGCCAGCCACTGGCACCAGCATTGTACCTCCCTATGGAAGAGCTCCCAGTGGGACAGGCAGGCCTCCATCTTTACTGTTCAGGTACCTTAGCTGTTCCAGCCTTCAGGCTTTGCAGAATCCAGGCTGACCAGGGACAGAAGGGATCCCCCAACACAGCACAACTGCTCTACCTAACATGGCCAGACTACTACTTTAAGCAGGTCCCCAATCTCATTCCTTTTCACTGGGCAGGATCTCCAAACTGGGGCACCTCCAGCCACCTCTCCCCTAAAGGTGTTCTCTGGCCAACAGAGATGAGTAACCTCCCAGGGATGGAGCTCATGGAGGGGGCAGGCCACTATCATTGCTGTTTGGGTGACTTAGCCATTCCAGCCATCGGGCTTTGGAGTGTCTAGGCAACCAGGGGCTGAAGCAAATGCCCAGCAAAGCATAGCTGCTCTACCAAAATGTGGCCAGACATCTTTTTCAAGCAGGTCCCTGATCCTGTTCCTCCTCACCAGGCAGGACCTCCCAACTGGGGTCTCCAGCTGCCTCCTACAGGTACCTCTGGACCAGCAGCAGGCCCATACCTCTCTGGGTCAAAGCTCCCAGAGAGGGCCAGGCTGCCATTTTGCTGTTTCACAGACTTCACTGGTGATACCTTCTAGGTACTGGAAAATCTGAGGTGACTAGGGGTTGGAGCAGGTCCCAAGCATACTGAAGCAGCCCTACAGAAAGGTGGCCAGACTGCTACATGGGTGCCTGTTCCCCTATCCCATATCTCCAGGTCCTTCAGGCCTGGGACTCCAGCCACCCACCACCAGAGCTATCGAGCCCATAGCAACTTGGCAACTCCCTGGACAGAGCCCCCTGGTTCATCTGAAAGCCTCTCCTGTATTGCTTTATTTTGATTCTTATTCTCCTTGGATTGGAGTTTGCTTCCCTCCTGAATCTCAATGATCTTCTTATCCATATTCTGAATTCTATTTCTGTCATTTCAACAAGGTTAAGAACTCTTGTTGGAGAACTGATGCAGTCATTGGGAGGACATATGACACTCTAACCATTTGTGTTACCAAAATTCTTGTATTGGTTCTTTCTCATCTCTGTGTGTAGGTGTTCCTTTAACTGGAGTGCAGATTGAGTATAGTCCATAGACTTCTTTCCAGGAGCTAAAGGATGAAATAGCCAGTATGAAAAAGAACCTAATGAGTCTGACACAATCCAAGAATTGCACAATGCAATCAGAAGTATTAACAGCAGAATAAACCAAGCGGGGGAATGAATCTCAGAACTTGAAAACTGGTTCTCTGAAACAAAGCAGTCAGACAAAAATAAATAAAAAAGAAAAGAAATAAACAAAACCTCTGCAAAGTATGGGATTATGTAAAGAGGTCAAATCTATGAATAACTGGTATCCCTATAAGGGATGGGGAGAAAGCAGACAAGTTGAAAAGCATATCTCAGGATATCATCTATGAAAACTTCCCCCAACCTTCTAGAGAGGCAGTCAAATTCAGGAAATAGAACTCCTGCAAGATTCTACACAAGAAGATCATCCCCAAGACACATAATTGTCAGATTTTCCAAGGTCAGAATGAAAGAATGTTAAAGGCAGCTAGAGAGAAAGGGCAGGTCACCCACAAAGGGAACCCCATCAGACAGTGCAACTCTCAGCTAAAACCCTACAACCCAGAAGAGAATGGCGGCCTATACTCAACATTCTTAAAGAAAAACATCATCTTCGAGAATTTCATATCCAGCCAAACTAAGCTTCCTCAGTGAAGAAATAAGATCCTTTTCAGATAAGCAAATATTGGGGGAATTCATTACCACCAGATCTGCCTTACAAGAGATCTTGAAAATAACACTAAATATAGAAAGGAAAGACTGCTACTAGTTAATGCAAAAACACACAGACCAGTGTCACTGTAAAGCAAACAAGCCACCATAATAACCAATTAACAGCACAAAGACAGGATCAAATCCACACTTATCAATACTGGCCTTGAATGTAAGTGGTTTAAATGCCCCATTTAAAAGACACAGAGTGGCAAGCTGGATAAAAAAGCAAGACCCAATGTTATGCTGTCTTGAAGAGACTCATCTCATGTGTAATGACACTCACAGGCTCTAAATAAAGAGGATGGAGGAAAACATACCAAGCAAATGGAAAACAGCAAAAAGAAGGGGTTACAATTATTTCAGACAAAACAGTTTCAAACCAACAAAGAAAGACCAAGTATATAATGGTAAAGTGTTCAAGTCTGCAAAGAGACATAGTTGTCCTAAATATATATGCACCAAACAGGAGCACCCAGATTCATAAAGCAAGTTGTTAGAGACCTACTATAGAAAGAGGCATAAAGTCTTCCACTATTATTCTCGGGGAGTCTAACATTCCACTGACAATATTAGATCATCGAGGCAGAAAATTAATAGATATTTAGAACCTAAACTCAGCATTGGACCAATGGATCTGACAGACCTTTAAAGAACTCTCCACTGGAAAGTAACAGAATGTACACTCTTCTCATCACCACATGACACATACTGTAACATTTTTTACATAATTAAACATAAAACAATCCTCAGCAAATGTAAAAAGAATCAAAATCATACCAAACACTCTCTCAGACCACAGCACAGTAAAAATAGAAATCAAGGCTATGAAAATTGCTCAAAACCATGCAATTACAAGAAAATTAAACAACATGCTCCTGAATGACTTTTGGGTAAATAATGAAATTAAGGCAGAAATCAAGAAGTTCTTCGAATACCATGAAAATAAGGATACAACATACCAGAATCTCTGGGACACGGCTAAGGAAGTGTGGAGAGGGAAATTCATAGCACTAAATGCCCACACCAGAAAGTTAGAAAGATCTCAAATTAACAACATAAATTTAAATGGAAAGAATTAGAGAAGCAAGGATAAATCAACCCCAAAGGCAGCAGAAAAGAAATAACAAAAATCAGTGCTGAAGTGAAAGAAATTCAGAGACAAAGAAACCATTTAAAAGATCAAATCTAGGAGCTGTTTTTGAAAAAATTAAAGTAGATAGGCCACTAACTAGACTAATAAAAAAATTAAGACAATTAGAAATGATGAAAGGGATGTTACTGACCCCACAGAAATAAAAACAACCATCAGAAACTACTATGGACACCTCTCCACACACAAACTAGAAAACCTAGAAGAGATGGACAAATTCTTGGACATATACACTCTCCCAAGACTGAGCCAAGAAGAAATTGGTTTCCTGAACAGACCAATAATGAGCTCCAAAATAGAATAAATAGCCTATCAACCAACCAAAAAAAAAAAAAAAAAAAATAGCCCAGTACCTGATGAATTCACAGCCAAATTCTACCAGATGTACAAAGAAGAGCTCATACCATTGCTACAGAAACTATTCCAAAAAACTGGTGTGAGGGGGGGGACTCCTCCCCCACTCGTTCTATGAAGCCAGCATTACCTTAATACGAAAACCTGTCAGAGACACACACACACACACACACACACACACACACCAGGCCAATTTCCTTGCTGAACATTGATGCAAAAATTCTCAACAAAATAAGTGCAAACTGAATACAGCAGCACACCAAAAAGCTAATCCACTACAATCAAGTAGGCTTCATCCCTGGGATGCAAAGTTGGTTTAACAGATGCAAATCAATAAATGTAATTCATCATATAAACAGAACTAAAGATGAAAAACACATGATTACCTCAATAAATGCAGAAATGGCTTTCAATAAAATTCAATCTCAGCACTCTGGGAGGCCAAGGCAGGCAGATCACCTGAGGTCAGGAGTTTAAGACCAGCCTGGCCACTATGGTGAAACCTTGTCTCTACTAAGAATACAAAAATTAACCGGGCATGGTGGTGCACACCTGTAATCTCAGCTACTAGGGAGGCTGAGGCAGGAGAATTGCTTGAACCCGGGAAGCGGACATTGCAGTGAGCCAAGATCGCACCACTGCACTCCAGCCTGGGCGACAATGCAAGACTCCAATTCAAAAAAAAAAAAAAAAAAAAAAAAAAGGCCAGGCACGGTGGCTCACGCCTGTAATCCCAGCACTTTGGGAGGCCAAGGCGGGCAGATCATGAGGTCAGGAGATTGAGAACATCCTGGCTAATACAGTGAAACTCTGTCTCTACTAAAAATACAAAAAAAATTAGCAGGGCATGGTGGCGGGGGCCTGTAGTCCCAGCTACTCGGGAGGCTGAGGCAGGAGAATGGCGTGAACCTGGAGGCAGAGCTTGCAGTGAGCCAAGATTGCACCACCGCACTCCAGCCTGGGCAACAGAGCAAGACAACGTCTCAAAAAAAAAAAAAAAAAAAAAGACAATAATGATCTTATGATTCATATTCTGATATTCTGGCACTCTTTCAGAATGTAAAAAGACCTTCTAATTAGACTTCACATAAACTCTTTAATTTTAAATATCTTCCTTTTTTTTTTTTTAAACAAAGGTTGGCAGAGTAGAGACCTATCTTTAAGGGAGAATCCTCCTACTTAACCAATAATTTGTCCATCTGTCCATCATATGCCTGTCTTCCTTCTCCTCCTTGTTTTCCCTCAATATGACTACATATTGAATACCTACAATATGCCAAGCATTGTGCTAGGTCAATTCCTATTCCTATTTCCAAAAAGTCTTAGATGCCCTCTTGGAATCAATGAACAGATATACATATGATTCTTGGAGTATCCTTTTTCCATTGCTTATAGAAACACATATGTGCTTTGCTCCTTGGACTGCTAACCCCCACTAAGGAAACATTGTCCCAGAGGGATAGTTCCTTTCCATATAGAAACAGTGATGCAGCAGCACTGAGTAGGCAGTCAGTATTTACTGAATAAACTCATCAATAGCTGTGACAGCTTTCCCCTCTCCATGCCAAACTCCTAAGTAAGCTTTGAAAAGTCTTCAAATTTACTTCTATTCCTTTCCATTCTACCCTTTTTGAAATGGAAATATGTGAAGAAAAATGGATCCTGAATAATTTCAGCCCAAATTCCTGGAGGAAAATAGTAAGAAAAGGGAAATTGCTACCTATTTGGAGCTGCCTGCAAGTTAAATTTTTATGATAAAATAAATTCTCCTTATTTCACCGTTACCTCCTTCCTGGTAAAACGTATTGGTAGTTACTCTCATTTGCATTATTTAATATGCCCTGCTAGGATAATGTTATTTATATTTTTTTCACGTGTCAAAACAGAGGCTTTCAAAAATTGAATAACTGGCCACACAAAGAAGTCACTGGGTCAAAGATGGGGCTAGTATGGCGGTTTGAACAACCTGTTTAAGAAGGGACAGGTGCTGAATTAGTGGAATGTGAGAGTTGGCACTGAGCAATAGGCAAGCCCAAGAGAAAGAAGGCTGACTCACCAGGACGTGGAATTAGCACAAAAGGTCAACTTTCTCTCATAGATAAAGGAAAACTCACAAGTCATATCCCTGACAGGACAAAAACAAAGCCTAGACACTTCAGCAAAAACATAGCATGCCAAGAATATGACTTTTCTAGGAAAACCTTTGAGTAAGACTTACATATGGAAAAAATGTTTTAAAAACTGGTTACATATTGGGATAGAAAGAATTTCCAGGTAGGCATTAAGAATATTTCTAGATCTCTTGTCTCCTCTGGGTACAATTAGGTGTACAGAGAAAAATATTTGAGGCGTTTTCATTTCAAAATGAACAGAGCAAAGAAAAAAAGATTTCATTAAAAGAATATAAAATTAATTTTAGTAGCAAAATAGCATCACTATCATAAGAGACAGCTCTTCTAGCACTGCTAATAAGGGTTCAATTCATTACAACTGATAAGATGCATCTGACATGAAAGGCTGGCTAGGAAAACCTTCAGGAAGATGGGGGAAAACCACTAAAATTCATTGGTTCTAGCAGTCCATTAAAACATTTTCCAGCCTGCTTATTGAAGCTGTGGAAAAACTGGGAACTCAGATTTCTCACTCTAGGATGTGGAAAGTTTAAATTACAAGAAGATGGAAAGGAAGGAAATGGCAAAAGGAAGGAACACCGTGAGTTAGTTACAGCTAATCTGAATTTATGGATATTTCTTAAGAAATGCAGGGAAAATCAAACAAAAGGATGGGGATTATAACAAAACTTCCATGAATGTATGTACCAAAAAAGCTGAAAACACAGGGCTTTCTTAAAACTTATACAAATGAAGAGAAATATTAGACTGCCTACTTCATTATTATAGTAAATACCTATTAAGTAGGCTCCCCACAAAATGCATGTACATATAAGAGGGCAATAAAAAGTGAACTGGGCAACTTTTTATTGCCCTCATATATACATAAGGGGGCAAGTATAAGTCAATGGACCATTCTGAACATGCCCATATCTAATGAATTGGCAGCTATCACTTAGATATTAGAATTGCTACTATTTATTAAATGCTTCCCATGCTGTGGGCATATTTTAAGGAAATTTACATGTTATTTCATAGATAGTAGATGAGAAAACTGAGACTGAGAGAGGGTAAGTAACTCATCCAAGGACACATGGGTAGGAAATAGAGAAGCCAAGACTTAAGCCTAAGGATAATTCTCTCAGAGTTCATGCTCTTTCTACTGTGCCACACTTTCACCTCCATCTTACTCTAGGGTATCTACAGCTTAATGAGGTAGGGAAAGGCTTCTGATGACATGGAAATCAAAGGCAGTACTCCTCAGGAGAAAGGGCTAAATAAGACTATTTAAGAGTGCATGTTGTAAACACCTAGCACAATACTTGGCATATCGTAGGTGTTCAATCTATGGTCATGTTGATGGAAAACAAAGAGGAGAAAGAAGGCAGGCATAGGACAGACAGATGGACAAATAGTTGGTTAAGTAGGAAGATTCTTCTTTTCCTTTGAAGTTTACAGGGATCTGTGTGAAATCCAAAATTTCAAAGAAATGGAGGGAAGCATACACAGCTGAGGTTGTGCCAGAGTCAAGAACATCATCCCATCAGGACCTGAAAGTTGGAGACACGGTCTCTAGGACTCCATAGAGAAGGCATTTTTATCCCTTTGCTCATGCAAGATGGGCAAAACATTTAAATATTTGGGATTAGAATATATATTCTCTCTCAATATAGATTTCTATATTTTCTATGTGTGTGTATATATATAAAATACATATTCTCCCAAACTTTTGAAATTCCAAATACGTTAAAAAATATGTATTTTATATATATATATATATATATATATATGGCTATATATTTAGGGGAATAGGTATATATAGATATGTACAGACACAGGCAATTGCAAGATGTATATACCTATATATACACACATCTTACAATTGCCTGTTTTGTCATTTACTTTTGCTAAACTTTAAAGCTGTTTCTGTGTTAATTTGTTTGCAAGGATTAGCGTAGGAGGAGAAAGTGATTTTTTGGTTCCTTGTCTTTTCTCATGCCTACCGTAGGTCATAGTTGGCTTTTATTTGTCAACATTACAATCTGAATTTTTAGCATCTTATTGTAATAAGCTTTCCCTTGTTTTCCTCATACACTGAAAAGATTTAAGAGCATTCATGATGCCCTTGAATGTTTCTTTCAAGAAACATAACATTTGAAATTAGAGAAAACCTGAAGCGTTTGGAGGTTTTGATCAGATGTATTCTCAAGTGTAGGACATCTACGAAATAGCATAGCTGTAGAAAGAGGCAGTCAAGCATGAAACCCTAGGTAGCATTAAATAGAAGGCAAAATAAAAGTTGCATGTGTTTAAAGCACATTTCTTGAAATATCTTAACATGTCTGAACCATGCCTAAGCCTATTTTATCAAAGTTACCACTAAAAAATTAGCTAGGTGTCTTCAATTTACATTTCAAACATTTCTAGAGTAAAACTCTTTTTGGTCACTTTCCTTGATGTATTGGTAGTAAATTACATTTTTTACAATATACATGTAAGCATTTCGTGAATTCTTGTTAATATAAAAAGTAAGGCATCATTTTCACCCGTTCAGAAAAAAAAAAAAAAAAAAAAAAAAACCCACAAAACCAAAGAGGAAATGTCACCATCCAAAGACAACAATGTTGATATTTCCTATAGAGCTTTGTGTGTCTCTTGGAATGGAGAAGGGTGATAAGCTTCTTATGGGACTCTCAGGCAGCCAAGATCAAGACGTGTGCTCTTCTTCTTGCTCTCTGGGACTCACTGCCTCTAAGAGAAGTGTGGTCTAGGAAATCCACTGTGATGGCTGTATTATCTTAAGTCTGTAGTTCAAAAAAAAAATAGAAATTCTACCCACCCTACAAAGTAATAATCCCACCTCTAGAAAATCAGGCACAATGAAGTAATTCTTCAAATTATACATCGTATATAAAATGACCAATTTTTCAAACAGTCTGCATGATTTTGCATATTCATAGCTCATGGATGACTCCGTAATGACCTGGCAGCAACCTCTCTCTTAATGGGCCCTGATTCCCAGGTTTCAGGTCTAATTTTCATTCTAGAGAAGATTCCCCAACAAGATTGTTCTATACTTAAATCTAAGGAGACTCACAGGTTTTTGTTTTGCATTTCCTTTTCTAGACAGAGGCTACTGATTACATCCTGTACTAGAATGAGTTCCTGTATACCCTTTGGTATGGTTTGTCTCTGTGTCCACACCCAAATCTCACCTTGAATTGTAATAATCCCCATGTGTCATGGAAGGGACGTGGTGGGAGGTAATTGAATCATGGGGGTGGGTATTTCCTGTGCTGTTCTCATAATAGTGAATCAATCTCACGAGATCTGATGGTTTTATAAAAGGGAGTTCCCCTCTCCATGCTCTTTTGCCTGCTGCCATGTAAGACGTGACTTTGCTCCTCCTTTGCTTTCTGCCATGATTGTGAGGCCTCCCCAGCAGAACTGTGAGTCAGTTAAACTTCTTTCCTTTAAAAATTACCCAGTCTCAAGTATGTCTTTATTAGCAGTGTGAGCATGGACTAATACAGTAAATTGGTACTGGTAGAGTGGGGTGCTGCTATAAAATTACCTGAAAATGTGGATGTAACTTTGGAACTGGGTAACAGGCAGAGGTTGGAACAGTTTGGAGGGCTCAGGGGAAGAAAGGAAAATGTGGGGAAGTTTGGAATTTTCTAGAGACTGTAAGGCTCAGAAGACAGGAAGATTTTGGAACGTTTCGAACTTTCTAGAGATTTGTTGAATGGCTTTGAACAAAATGCTGGTAGTGATATGGACAATAAAGTCCAGGCTGAAGTGGTCTCAGATGGAGATGAGGAGCTTGTTGGGAACTAGAGCAAAGGTCATTCTTCCTATCTAAAGAGACTGGAGGCATTTTGGCCCTGCCCTAGAGATCTGTGGAACTTTGAACTTGAGAGAGATGATTTAGGCTATCTGGCAGAAGAAATTTCTAAGTGGCAAAGTGTTCAAGCAAAAACACAGCATAAAAGCTTGGAAAATTTGCAGCCTGATAATAGAAAAGAAAAACCCATTTTCTGGGGAGAAAGTCAAGCCTGCTGCAGAACTTTGCATAAGTAACAAGGAGCTGAATGTTAACCATCAAGACAATGGGGAAAATGTTTCCAGGGTATGTCAGAGACCTTTGTGGCAGCCCCTCCCATCATAGGCCCATGGGGGTGGGGTGGGGGAGGGGCAGGCAGGAAATGGTTTCCTGGGCCAGGCCCAGGGCCCCCCTGCTGTGTGAGCCTAGGGATTCAGTGCCCTGCATCACGGCTGCTCCTGCTGTGGCTAAAAGGGGCCAAGGTACAGTTCAGGCCATGGCTTTGGAGGGTGCAAGCCCCAGAGTCTTGGCAACTTCCATGTGGTGTTGAGCCTATGAGTACACAGAAGTCAAGAATTGAGGTTTGGGAACCTCTGCCTAGATTTCAGAAGATATGTGAAAATACCTGGATATCCAGGAAAAAGTTTGCTGCAGGCACAGAGCCCTCATGGAGAACCTCTGCTAGGGCAGTACAAAAGGGAAATGTGGGGTTGGAGCCCCCACACAGAATCCCCACTGGGGTACTGCCCAGTGGAGCTGTGAGAAGAAGGGCCACCATCCTCCAGACACCAAAATGGTAGATCAACTGACCGCTTACACTGTGTGCCTGGAAAAGCCACAGACAACACTAGCCTGTGAAAGCACCTGGGAGGGGAACTGTACCTTGCAAATCCATAGGGGCAGACCTGCCCAAGGCCATGGGAACCCACCTCTTGCATCATTGTGACCTGGATGTGAGACATGGAGTCAAAGGAGATAATTTTGGAGCTTTAAGATTTGACTGCCCTGCAGGAATTTCAGACCTGCCTGGGGCCTGTAACCCCTTTGTTTGGCCAATTTCTCCTATTTGAAACAGCTGTATTTACCCAATGCCTGTACCCCCATTGTATTTAGCAAATAACTAACTTGCTTTTGATTTTATAGGCTCATAGGCGGAAAGAACTTGCCTTGTCTTAGATAACATTTTGGACTATGGACCTTTGAATTAATGCTGAAATGAGTTAAGACTTGACAGGATTGTTGGTAAGGCATTATTGTTTTTGAAATGTGAGGACATGAGATTTGGAAGGGGCCAGGGGTGGAATGATATGATTTGGCTCTGTGTCCCCACCAAAATCTCATCTTGAATTGTAATAATCCCCATATGTTGTGGGAGAGACACAGCAGGAGGTAATTGAATCACAGGGACAGGGTTTTCCTGTGCTGTTCTCGTGATAGTGAATAAGTCTTGCTAGACCTGATGGTTTTATAAAAGGGGAGTTCCCCTGCACCTGCTCTCTTGCCTGCTGCCATGTAAGATGTGACTTTGCTCCTCATTCGCCTTCTGCCATGATTGTGAGGCCTCCCCAGCCATGTGGAATTGTGAGTCAACTAAACCTCTTTCCTTTATAAGTTACCTAGTCTTGGGTATGTCTTTATTAGCAACGTGATTACAGACTAATACACCCTCCTTTCTAAAGGATCCTTTCTTAAACTCAGGCATTAAGCCGCATGGCCTCATTTTTAACAATTAAGATGGTTATTAGTTTTACTGGTTTCTCACTCAACATTTTTTCTTGTTTTTATCTTCCTTACCTGGATTCATATTTTACTTACTGGAGTATGTTCACAAGTAATTTTTGGACGTCTGAAAAAATGAGACTAGCTAGTTTTTGTGTGGTACCTATTAATAATGCCTCTGAACTAGTGTTTTATGAAATACACTTTGGAAAACAATGACATAAATTTACTTACATTGACCAAAAACATTGAGATTTCTTAGATTTGATCTCATTAATATCAAACTTTCTTGTGACCAATGAACCCCCATAAATATGGATTCAAATGGACCTCACAGAAAGAATTACCAGGAATACATGTTTATCTTCCCTTACTATATTTTTGAGTTATGAACAAGTAAGCAGAAATAGGAAATCAAAGACTTTTCACCTAAAGTCTTAAAGAACAACTTCTCAAACAAGGTAGAATAAATAAAGTTGTAGACTTATTAGAATCCCTCTGCCCCATTCTTTCCACACCCCGCCCCCAACATAGGTAAATGAAACCATATATAGGACAAGAAGATACACATTTTTCCACTTGTGAGCCAATATTACTACTGAGCTTTGCATGGCCGAATTTGTTTTTGCTACCAACTTAGGAAAAATGAGAAAATGAGATTTAGATAAGAACAAATGCTATGGTAAAGAGGCCAGAACCCCAGCCTAGAATAGCAACACTATTTGAAGTGAGACTCCATAAATAAATGTTTTTCATTTATATCTGGTAATTTCCATCCTCCTCTTCCACCCTCAAGTTCCTGTAGTGTGAAGGCATTTGAAGAAACACAATGATAATGAACTCTCTCTGGGAAATATAGAGTTAACTTTAAAAGACATATCTCTTATTGGAGATAGGCTACATGAGATTTTGCTGGATATGGAAAATAAATGTGATAACCTTCACCTTCATTTCCTGGAGTAGCCCTGACACGCCCCCCATAATTCCCACTTGGGAACTTGAAATAAGATTTGATTTCAGTCTCTACAATGAACATATGGTGTATGTACAAATAGCTTCTAAGCCTTTTGATGTCCATTAAGAGGAAGGAGTGGCGAGCTGTTTCCTGTAGGAATATGGGGCACTAGGGAGCATTAAGGAAAGAAACAATGGCAAAGGAAATGTCAGTCTTTTGCACTCATTATGTTTCTATGAACAATGAATTTCATGAGTTTTGAGGCCTTTAATGGATGCGTTACAGGTTCCAATTTTGTTCCTACAACTATCTTGGGGAGCCATACATAATAGTTTTACATTTGAAAAAACACCCAGCATCATCCTGTCCCTCCTTTCCTTGGTCACCTAATGGGGATATTGGATTGTTGTGATTACAGACAATATGAAAAGCCTTTTGGAACATTTGTAGTTAGAAGAGCTATTAAAATTCATGATTATATCAAGTCTTGTTCCTTTTGCCCTCCAATTCCCCACATTAATTTTCTCTTTCTTGGGGACAGAGAATATTAGAAAAACAAATAAGAAAATAATAACCCTTCATAAATACATCAACCAGAAATAATCTCAATATATATCCTTCAAGTCATATAAGTATGTATGTATTTTGTCAAAGAATTAAGAGTTTTGTGCTATAACAAAGGGGATTAGTTTATTAAGCACAGTTATTAAAATAGAAGTCTATTACATATTTTACTTTCCACAAAACTTTGTTTTTGCCAAACACCCTAATTTTTATTTCTTCTGACCTTAAAGCATAGTAATACTTTAAAAGTTTTAAATGGACTTTGTATGACTTAGGCATTTCACATATATTATTGAGCTTGTATCATCCAAATCCTTGGGTTGTTCCTAAGTTACAGAAAAAGAAATCAGAGTACTTGGGATAGTGCCTTACTCAGAAATTCACACATGAATTTTTCAATGGACAAAGCTCCAGCCAGAGTCTAATCCATACTTAAGCTTATTATCCTAGGACTTTCAATGTTGAATATGACTGAACAATAAATACTGAGCTAGCAATTATCTAACACCTGTAATTTCCAAAGAACTATGTTGGAAAGTTTAGTTATAAGACAATTCACGGTTTTCTAAGTAAAAATGGATGACTCCTGTTATGTTTTTAGAGAGGCTCTTTAGGAGAATTGTTTTGTACCCTGCCTCCACTGTGTAACCAGTTAATTAAATCATTCAGGAATAAAAGTTATTTAAATTTCAAGTGATGCTAGACCCGGCTCAGTTCTTCCCATTCCTCTCCTGTCTGTATTTAGAGCTGTGCATCATGTTTCTAATGGCCCCTCTTCTTCTAATAATTATCAATCTCTTAAGAAGAACATAAATGAGGGCAGGAAAAAGTTTTTATTGAATATTATGTCCTCAATAATACTCTACATCAGCAGGTGCTTAGTACTTCTTATCTTATTTGACTTTTACAACTATTGATATTGATATTTCTGGTTAATAGCTATTTGTCCTCAAAATTCCATTCTCCCTTTTTTCCTGGGCATGTCTTCCCTATTCAAGATTATGTTTCTCAGCTTCCCATGTGGCGATAGTTGTGTGACTAAGTTCTCACTAATGGGATCTGAGGGAATGAACAAAAGCTCCTGTGTGTGAGACTTCTTGAAAAACGACTGCTCATCCTGAACTTCTTTTCATCCTTCTTGCAGGCTGGCTGAATTTGCGGAGACCCGACTTTGCCCTTGCATGTGTGAAAAATGGCCTCAAGTATGACACCATGGCAAGATGGAAAGAAACTGTGCTCTTGAATAGCTTAGAGATTCAGAGCCCCTCATCAGCTTGAAATGCCCACCTCAAAACAATGACATGAGAAGAAACAAACCTCTAATTTAAGCCACTGTCTTTTTAAGAGCATTGTAGTTTGAGATACCTTTCTTTCAGCTGTTTAGGCCCCAGCTAACCACTTATTGATCTTATCTTACAGGTCAAGAAAAATGCAGTTCTGGGGGACAAGTCACTAATATAAATGTATTAGAAATTTTCCAGCTCTCCCTCCTTGCCCAGCAGAGTATATTTCCACTCAAACACAGTGAACCCATCTGGAATGGGACAAAACAAAATGGGGTGGGCCTGGGACAAGAGAATGTTCAGCTACACAGGATCCAGGTCAAAACTCTTTAATCCTCCCATTTCTGGATCTCAAATGAGCACCTTTCATCTAAGAGTTCTCCTCAAGAGGTTTGCTTTCCCACAGCAGCTTGTCAACAGTGTAAGAAGTTCCAAAAGAGCTTTTGGGGTTGTAGGTTATGTGGCATCACCCCAGCTTGTCTCAACACCTCTGATGAACAGTAGCAGAAGAAAGGACTGTTTCCACATGAGTTCCCCGGTGGTCCCCATCTCTTAGGGAGTTTATAAAAAAATCCATCATCTTGTTCTACTAAACCCAAATAAATATAATTAACACCAAATTTGTGTTCTGCTCATCAAATTGCACAGCCATAAAGAGATAATCTTCATAAAATAAATCACTAGGCTTCCTTGATAAGTCAATAAGGCAAAAACCTTGAGAGTAAATTAAGACAAATGGGAAACCAGCTGGAAGAAATCAAACAGGCAAAGCAGGTGGGTTGGCTTGTGTTTGGGAAGATAAAACACAGCATGAAGCATTTACACATTTACACAAAAGCAAGATCTATAACCTTAGGCTTTGAACTGAGCTAAATGCATGACTTATTTAAGAAGAGCTGGTAGCTGGGAACTGGTTGAACTAAGAGTGTCAAGACCAACTCTGACGATGTTTTCTTGTACTTAGCCTGTTTTTACATGCTCCGAAGATTGCCAAACAACCAGCAGCAGATGGTTCTGTATGAGTGCGATGCTAAGTGGTGTGAGGGATGGCATGATTGATCATTTACTCAGAGTAGCATAAAAGAAGAAATTCTTGTTAAAAATGACTCTGTTGTATCAAATGGCTGTAAAACAGGCAAGAGGTGAGTAGACCTTCAACAATCTGTCCCTTATTGGGACAAAACCAACACTGGGCCCAACAGCCATGAGGCATTCCAACATACATCTGTAGACACGCAAAAGCTACAACATCACTTGGAATACATCCTTAGGTAACAATCCTGCATCCAGCAACTCCATCGCCTTTTCCCAAAGAATATGCCTTGCTGTTGTAAACATAGATTTAGACATCTCATCTCAGTTGATCCCATTTTGGCAGGATTCGTTTGGCCAAAAATAAACAATGATTGCCCCTTTCATTTTGGGCCTCTGACAATGTAGCCTCTGACTGTTTGTGTGTGCCTGTAGTCCAAGCACACACAAACAGTGCTAGGAGTCAAGTTTCCAATAACTTCTGGCTAAAAGCCTCAGAGTCAGCTTTTCCCAATTTATCATGCAAAATGTTTAAAATTAACAAAAGCCACCTCAAACTACAATTTTCAGAATCTGGGAACTCTGACATCCAAGAGCAAGATGGATACACCTGGATTGAAAGATGCAACCAAGACCCACACATGCCAAGTCTTTGCCACAGAACAAGATGTCCAGCTGGAAGAAAGTAGAGGAATCCCCAAACCATTTGTCCTCTGGCTCAAGAACACCAGAATTATACCAACAAAAAACTGTGCGGCTGTCACGCTCCTGCACAGGTGTACTGCCTTGTGAAGTGATCAGGGAGACTTCTGTGTTACCAAACCCTCCTCACATACACTCACTCTCACTGAAACAGCTCTTTCTATACCAATTAGAAACTGAGGCTCCCAGAAAACAACTTGAAAGGAATGTAGAGAAGCTTATGATTGTCAGATTTAGCAAATAAAAATACAAGGATGCCCAGTTGAACATGAATTTCATATAAACTATAAGTAATTTTTAATATATGTATGGCCCAAGTATTAAAAGAGGACTACAAATAATTTACTAGTGTGAGTATGCCCATAAGTATTTGGGACATACTTACACTAACAGATTATTTGTCATTTATCTGAAATTCAAACTTGGCATTCTATACTTAACTTGGCAATTTGAGGAAGGGCGAAAAAAGAGAATATATATCACATTGCATCATGGAGATACAGACCTTAAAAATAAAAATGTTGTAGGCTGAGGCCAAGACACAGAAGCCTTTGCAGCAGTGCTAATTGGGTATTATAAGTTTATATTTATTAACTCTTTTCAGAAATCATAATCTCAAAGGAAAATATCCCAAATCATCTCAATACAGACAACATCCCTACAAGGACACTACTTGACATATTCAATCAGGACAATATGAAATCTTACAAAGTAAGAATTGGACTAGAATTTAGAATGTATACTCATTGGCCTGGCTTTTAGCTATTTATAGCTGGAGTCCAACCAACACCAAATGTCATGAATGGAAATCCACATGCCCGTCATTGACAGCCTAAACAGAACTTGTTTAAGAATAAAGGAGGAGGAAAGCAACAAAGGAAACTACATTTCAGAATATGGGAAAGTGACTACTATCACAAGAGTATAAAAAAGTATTTTTATACTATCTGACATAATCAAAAGAATATGAATTATGTGAAACAAGAGCCAGAAGTCATGAGGAGGAATTGAGAAGCTTGTTAGGTGAGTTAAAGACATTTCAAGAAATTGAAAATATAGGAGTATTAGAGTCTATTGAAATCAGTGAAGGAATTGAAAATGTCTATCATTAAATTAGAATGTAAATTTCAGATGCTGTCTCAGAACTCATCAGAAAAATCAATGATAAAGAGATGACAGCTGTAAGATGATTTAAAAAGTACAGAAGTTAATTTAAAAAGGAAAAAAAAGGTTTGCATAAGATTTGTCTTCTGCAACAATAAATCCCGGAAGAGAGTAGAAAAATATCTATAAAATTTGAGAAAATATTGCTCCTCCAAAGTCCATATTTACTCAGTTTTCCTTGTGTAAAGAAGTGAAAAACACATTCTCACATATGAAACAGCCAGAAAACATATCACATGTGTACATTTCTTGAAAGTAAATTTCATTGGGAAATTTAACGTGTGCTCAAGAAATTAACCAAATTATTAATTCCAAACTAGGTAAGTTCTGGAGAAAAAGCCCTGACAGTTTTCATAATAATCTGAGGAACACCAAGGTCCATGCTGGCTGAGCAGTGCGGTCTCCAACAGTGGTTTTTAAATATGAATGCACGTGATAATTACTGGGGGAGAACATTTAAAAACATCAAGATTAGACCCCCACTTCAGATTAATTAAATCAGAAATTCAGAATAGTGGATGGAAATGTGGGCACTGAAAGTTTTAAAAGCTCCGTGGCTGATTTTACATCCTTTAGATAAAGAACAAGCATGAAATCAGGTCTGAGTTTGAACTCCTTCCTGTGACTTATGGGACATGAGGTGATCGCAGGCAAATGGCTCAACCCACCTAGACTTTATCAATTTTAAAATCTGAGATAATTGTATCTCTATCACATTATTAGCATAAAATTAGAAAATACATGTCATTCACCAAAGGTGGGGTTACACAATTTGTAGCCACAACAAGACAATATTTTCACAGTATTTTCTGGGAATGGCAGTATGCACGTGGTGGTTTTATTTTTCCATCATAAATGAGTTTTGTAGGTAAGCAGACCTTTCTCCTGTACACCACTAAATTCTATGTAATTCTGAACCTATTTCAATTTTACAGAGAGCAGCAGCTCATTTGCCAACCTTTAAGGACCTCTAATACCTGGCCACTCCCACTTTTAATCTGAACCAAACACACTGCTCTCCTTACCGAATCTTCATGCAAATGCAAATGGTCCCACAATAGCCCTGCTCATTTCTGCCTTGGTGCGGCTGCTCACATGGGTCACAGGCTCACACTTGCTGTCTTTTCCTCTCATTGCTCATTCTTAACAACTCCAGCTCTAACTGACCTTCCACAGTGCCCTCTAAATTTACTACAGTTCTCCAGTACCTACCTTATATAGTACTGTATTATTTATTATTTTGTATTGATTTTTCCTAATCTAAGCTTTAGTTTCCTGCCGATGGTGTAGGAAGAAGAAAGGGTGATATGGAAAGAGTATTTAACAATGCACAGAAATGCTCATCAGTGGTGTTGAAGCAAAAGTAGTTCACTAAATGAATATATAATATTGACTTGATTATGGAAAATTGCATCGAGCAAAGACTGAAAAATATAAACTAAAGGGTTGGCAGTGATAACCTCTCAGTGGTAAGATTATGAGAGACTATTATGTTTTCTTCATATTTTTCTTTATTTCCCACGAGCTGCATTTATTAGTTCTATAGTAAGTCAGCATATGCAAGGCAAAATGGCATATATGACAAAATCAAAATTTTCAGAAAGCAACTGTTATAAAGATATAAGAGGGAAGGATACAATAATTATTAATAGTATTCATAAAGGAAGATATGAGTGGCAAATAAGCACATCAAAAATTGCTGAAGATGTTTATCAAGGAAATGCAATTTAAGCCACAATCAACTATTACTACACAAACCAGAACATAACTAAAATTAAAAGGCCTGACAACACCTAATAATGACCAGAATGTCTATCTATATTAAATGTTGACAGCAATGCCTATAACAAAAAACTGGAAATAACCTGACCCCAGAGAAATAGTTGGAAAATTGTTGTTTAACTTCAAAGCAGAATATTTTACAAGCACCAAAAGTTATGTTTTGATAGAATTTTAAATGATAGGTTGAAAGCTTACAGTATTGAGAAAGAATGTCAAATGTCAAAAACAGTTAATTCTGGGGTGGTGGTAAGAGAGAGCTAATTTTTTGCCTACATACTTTTCCAAGTGTCAGTATTTATTACTTATATCAGAGGAAAAAGCAAGTAACAAATATTAATGTGATGACTTGTTTTTGGAATACAAGTACAATTACCTCAGCAAGGGAATTCATGTTTCATGAACCAGTGATCCTTAATGCTGATTGTTGAATGACCTGGCTTTCTTAGGTAATAGCTTTACTATTATATTGTGTATTTTTGGTTTAATTGTTGGTCAGTTTGGTATTCCATATGGTAGTGCTACTCAGAATGTGTTGTGAACCCTTGGTGGCCCGTAGAATCAAAACTATTTTCATCATAATGCTAAAACATTATTTGCTGTTTTCTTTGTGTTGACATTTGCCCTGATGGTGCCAAAGCAATAGAGGGTAAGATTGTTGGTGCCTTGGCATGAATCAAGATAGTGGCACCAAACTTTACTAGTTATCACTGTATTTTTTGCTATCACATACTCACTGTTAAAATAAATAAAAAAATTTTAAATTAAAATATTTACTTCAGAATGCCCTTATGAAACAGTGAAAAATTACTATTGAATCTCCGCCCTTGAATACTTGTGTTTGAAAAATTCTCTATGTCACAATAGGAAATGAACCTAAAGCATACCAAGTACCATGGTTGTCTGAAGGACAAGCATGTGTGCTGTTAATTGAACATGGGCTGAACCATCACTTTTTTAGAGCATTGTTACTTGCACCACTCTTCCTTGAAATGATGAATGACAGGAAGCTATGGTTATTCAGATCTAATATTTGACAGAAATTTTCTTGAAAATGATCAAAGTGAGCCTGTTACTTCGAGGGGATCAACTGGCAGTCTCTGTTGTTGGTGATAAAAATCTGAGCTTTCTGGTGACAATTCGGATTTTGGAAAGCTGGTGTCCATTGCCATGAGCTTAAATAGTTTCCTAATATTTAAAGACTTTTCCAATAAAATCAATTTTGTTATTATTAACATGATTTTTCCAGTCTGGGCAACATAGCAAGCTCTCATCTCTACAAATAATTTAAAAAATAACCGAGCGTGGTGGTGTTTGCCTTTAGTCCCAGTTACTTGGGAGGCTGGGGTGGGAGGATCATTTAAGCCTAGGTGGTCAACACTGCAGTAAGCCAAGATTGAGCCACCACACTTCAGGCTGGGTGACAAAGCAAGACCCTATCTCCAAAAACAAAAACAAAATGAAAAACCCTATGATTTTCTTTTAATATTACATGATGGAATGGATCAATGTTTGGAAGAGCTACCTAACTTATTGAACCAATCTTTTCCAAATAACCAGTCTGTGACGTTACAAAATCATTCAGAGGTAAAAGATCCATTTGAAGTGGAAAGAGAGACTGATTGTTTTTAATGCTGCAGAGTATGAAAAGTTCACTGATACAGTTTCAGATTCCACACTGCAACTAACTTTTGAGAAGTTCTTTTCCACTCTTTTGTGTATGAGGTAAGATTTTCTATATATATGTCAATCAGAATAACATATCACAGCAGATTAAATGCAGAAGCAGATATGAAAATCTAATTCAGTCATTCTCAATAATGCTCTGAGGTTAGAAGTCCCTCAGGTATTAAATATGAATTATCAATTTTCTGGTACCTACATTTAACAAAAAAGGAAAAATTCCTTTTCTCACAAAATGATCTCAAATTAATCTTGATAAATTATTGTCTTACATATTAGAGAGACAGAACTCAATTATAACTGTTTTTTGGAAGTTCTCATAATATTATTGAGCTCAATACCAAAAACACATCATACCAATGCGTCAGGATTGTGTTCGGCAGCAGGTAATATAAAACCAAAATTATAATGACTTTTTTTTTTCTCTTAAATGTTCAGACAAAATCTTGAAAAAGAACAAATGTGGGAGACTTGAACTTTTTTAATTTAAAATTTAATACAAAGTTACAGTAATTGAAACAGTGTGGTACTGGCATAAAGACACACATATACACCAATGGAACAGAATAGAGAGCCCAGAAATAATCCCTCACACATATGACCAAATAATTTTCAAAGAGATGCCAAGAACACTCAGTGGTAAAAGGACAATCTTTTCAACAAATGGTACTGGGAAAACTGGATATCAACATGCAAGAAAATAAAATTGAACCCTTACCTAGCACCATATACAAATTAACTTAAAATGAATTAAAGACCTAAAAATAAAGGATAAAACTCTGATTATTAAGTAAAACATAGGGCAGATGTTTTACAACATTGGATTTGGCAAGATTTGATATGGCACCAAAGGCACAGACAACGACAAAAAATAGACAAATTGAAGTTCGTGAAACTTAAAAACTTGGGTTTTTTTCTAGTCAGGGTCTCACTCTGTCACCCAGGCTGGGGTACAGTTGTGTGATCTCAGCTTACTGTAGTCTCAACCTCCCGGGCTCAAGCAGTCTCCTACCTCTGCCTCCAGAGTAGCTGGGACTATAGATGCATGCCACCAAGCCTGGCTAACTTTTCTGTATCTTTTGTAGAGAAGTGGCTTTGCCATGTGGCCCAGGCTGGACTTCTGCTCCTGGGCTCAAATGATCTGCCCACCTAAGCTTCCTACGTGCTGGGATTACAGGCATGAGCCACCATGCCCAGCCAACCTAAAAACCTTGTGCATGGAAGGCCACTCTCAGCAGAGTGAAAAGGCAACCTATGGTGTCTCAGGTCATTTGTGCTGCTATATCAAAATACCTGAGACTGGATAACAACAGAAATTTACTTCTTATGGTTCTGGAGGCTGAGAAGTTCAAGATCAAGGTGCTGACAGGTTTGGTGTCTGCTGAGGGCATGTTTCCCCTAGATGGTGCCATGTCAGTGTTTTCACATGGCAGAAGAGATGAAGGGGCAAAAGGGATTAGCAATTTCTCTCCAGCATTTTTTTTTGAAGCAAAACAAAAGCGTAGATCTATTGAAACAAAAGTACACTCCACCATATGGGAGTGGGCTTGAGCAAGCTGCTCAAGAGCACTGGGTACAGAATTTTTGGGGTTTAAGTACCCTGTAGAGGTTTCCCATTGGTTGTTTACACCCTATGTAAATGAAAACCTGGCCAACAACCAGACTGATTGGTTGTGGGAGGGATCAGTCAGAGGTACTTTCCATTTTTCATCTGTGAGGCAGTGGAAAGGGGGGATTGCAAAGGAAGTAGCTTCTTTCCCCCCCCCCTTTGTAAACAATGAGAAACTTTTTTTGAAACTGGACTGAAAGAAACTTTGGGAAGAATGACGTAGAAGTAAACTGCCATTCATTACATTTTTGATATATAAGAGATATGTGTTTTTTTTGTGTGTGGGTGTCTACTTCCATTTCTGGGTATATACCTAAAAGAATTGAAAGCATGTTCTCAAACAGATATTTGTACATCTATGTTCATAGCAGCATTGTTCACAACAGCTGAAATGTGGAAGCAATCCAAGTGTCCATGAGTGGGTGAATAAATATACAAAATGTGGCCCAAAAATACAATGGGATATCATCTAGCCATAAAAAGATAAAAAAATCTGACATATGCAACAACATGGATGAACCTTGGGAACATTATGCTAAATGAATAGGCTAATCACAAAGAGGTAAATATGTATGATTCCATTTATCTGAGGTAGTTAGAGCAGTCAGAAATCAGAGACAGAAAGTAGAATGGTGGTTCCCAGGGGCTGGAGGAAAGGAGAATGGAGAGTTATTATTATTCAGTGGGTATAGAGGTTCAGTATTACAAGATGAAGAGACTTAGAGAGATGTGATGGATGGTGGTGATGATTGTACTACAATATGAATGTAGTTAATACCATGTACACTTAAAATGGTTAAAATGGTAAATTTTATGTTACGTGTATATTACCACTATTTTAAAAACTGGAAAAAGTTCAGATAGGTCCTCCATTCTGGTGCAGTGATTGTACAATGTGGCTAACGTCTTAGGCTTGTTACATCTTTCTATGCTGCCATCCTTAGCATGTAGTTTTAATCTCCATATTTGCAAGATGGCTGCTTCACCATCCATGCACTAGGCAGGAAGGAGGAGGAGAGGGAACCGAGAGCATTAGCAGCTGCTAATCAGCTTTGCATCTCACTAGCCAGGACTGTGTCACATAATCACTCAAAGCTTAAAGATAGTCTGGAAAAGTGAGTTTTATTACACTGTGGTAGAGGCAGACAGGGGAGGAATGGATTTGAAAATACAGGTTGGATCAGCCAGTCTAGGTGTCTGCCATATTCAGTAGGCAAAGAAGTAACATTAATAATGGCTTTTTTCAGTGGAAGGAAAAATAACAGAAATGTATCAGCTCCAGGAGAAATTGACGTAGGTAAATACTTTCTCCTGAGCGAATAGCAACAGCATTGACAGGGTGGCCCAATGTGATACTAACTATAACACATACCCTGTTGAGAGGTAGACAGTAAATGTAGAATTGTGTATTTTTTTTTTTTGCTTTTTAATAGAGATGAGGTCTTGCTATGTTGCACAGGCTGGTCTTGAACTCCTGAACTCAAGGAATCCTTCTGCCTCGGCCTCCCATAGTGCTGAGATTTTAGGTGTGAAGCCACCCTGCCTGGCTAGAACTTAGTTAGATTTTTAAAAACAAGCAAAACAGTCAACCTTTAATTTTCCTCATAGAGAAAAAACTTTACGATTAATAACCTAATTACAGAATAGCAAACTTAGCAGTTGCCAACCTCTTTCATTTTTGTGGTCCACAATCTGTAAGGAAATTAAAAAAGGGAAGACCCAATGTTTGTAGCTAATCCTCACGAGCTAGTTGTGTGAAGATATCACATATTCATAATCAGTAAGGAGGGTTTCATTCCTTCCTCATTTGTGTGGCCCTGTACTCTCAAGATAAAACAATGAGTAAAGTGGAATTCTCATTTCAAGAAGCTTAACATCCCAATGAAGTTTGCTCTTCATTTTTGTCTATCATTTATTTACAGGAGGTTTGGTGAACCAATTGATGTAAAACGGCATACAAAATGGTTCTAACATCGAGATATATCTCTGTTTTATATAAACTATAAAATACATTTGTTTTATAATTAGGGCATCCAGTGCATAATAAATAATTCTGTGACTCTTACTGGAGAAGAGCCGGGGCATAATTTTCTTAAAACCAAATTCTTTGGAATTAAAGTAGGAGGAAGACAAGAGAGCATATAGCTATGCATGTACAGAAGGGTGAATTGGGGATGGGGATGGAGGTGGAAGAAAAATTAGACTGAAGTTTCTCTCAGCTGAAAGAAGTGACTAAATTTGGCCAGGCGTGGTGACTCACGCCTGTAATCCTAGCACTTTGGGAGGCCGAAGTGGGCAGATCACCTGAGATCAAGAGTTTGAGAACAGCCTGGCCAAATGGTGAAACCCTGTCTCTAATAAAAATACAAAAATTAGCCAAGTGTGGTGGCACACACTTGTAAATCCCAGCTACTCAGGAGGCCGAGGCAGGAAAATGGCTTGAACCTGGGAGGTGGAGGTTGCAGTGAGCGGAGATTGTGCATGAAGTGACTACATTTTATCATCTTTCTTGAAAGAAAGAAATAGATAAAAATCATTTTTAAGGATCAAAATTGGATTCTTTATGCAGCTTTCCAAAATTTCTGTGATAGAAAATAATTAAATATAATGCTTTATCACTTTTTTTAATACCTGATTTAAAACTTTTTTCTTTAAGCCAAAATTTATTTGAAGTGGCTGTGAAACTTCTTGATGCATTTTTCTGGTTTGGAACCCGCCGTTAGTCCCCAGTAAAAAGAAATACTCACTCAGATCTTTTTAATAGTCTATGAAGATTAAATACCCCAAACCATAACATTTTTGTGGGTTTGACATTCTGAAGTTTTGCTTTCAACTCTACTTCCAAATCTTTAATTTGGGGAGGAAGGAAAGAAATGATTTCAGAATTTATGTGGCTATTAGGGCCAGTCAGAACAATAGATCTGCTTCAGCCATGCCTTCTGTAAATAACCAGCCCTATTCAACCCAAAGAGCCTCTCCGTTTGGGTTAGTCCGTTCCGGTTCTGTATAACTTTGAACTTAACATTTTGGAATCTAGAATGTAGAATTGTGGAAAACAGTATGGCATTTCCTGAAAAAATTAAAAATAGAATTATTATATGATCCAGCACTTCCATTTCTGGGTATATACCTAAAAGAATTGAAAGCATGCTCAATGGAATCCAGCCCCTTAAACAAGTTATAATATTGGAACATCACTGCACAAATGAACCTCTTTATTATGAAAATCTTGTGGGGTTTTTTGGAAAAGGGGAAGATCAATTATATAGTTTATTGGATAACCTTTATGAATACATTCTATGCATAATTTTAAGTCTAAGCTAATACAATTCCTGATTCTGCATCCTGTCACTCTAATGAAATAATTACTTTTCCACCTGAAACTTTATTTCCTTCATTCTTTGTTAGATTTATTAAAGTCCATACCTCTATAATAAAATTTAAACTTAATTTTTAAAGGTCGTTTTGCTCATATGTAAAAGTCAAGGCATTTTTTTGTAGATATCAAGTGTTAGTAACATAAATACAGTTTTTGAATACAAGGCAAAAGAGAAGAGGAGGTCCAGAGCACAGGAGATCTGACCCTTTGTCCAAATTCTGTCATCAGTCAGTGGTTAATCTCCCTTAAATTCCTTTTGTTTTTCATTTTAAATAAAGCTAACATATTGAGACAAAATACCAGGATTTGTTTATTTCTAGAATTCCATGTATCTCCTAAGTAGTAGAGGAAAGTGTATATTCTATTTACTGTTTATGTATTTTTTAAATCTTTTCTGGATATCCGGCACACCAATGTTGTTACACCACTGAGTACACTACAGTTTACAAACTTACTCACGTATCACATACGCTGTTAGACTGATGTTTATTATCTCTTTAGGCGTAACTTCTAGGAGGACTTATTTACAAGGACCAGAACAGACTGTTTAATGAGAAACACTTCCATTGAACAAAGAGCAAGATTTACACTTCTGAAACCTCATCTAGTGGTTTCTATAAATATATGACCTATTAAAATCTAAATTCAAAGCATACCTAATACTTACTAAAATCGTTTAGCTATTCCTGAGATGCAAAAGAAGTTGTACACTGCTGATTAGAGCATGTATACATTTTGCAAAAAGAAAAAACAAAAACAAAAAACATACCAATGCTATCACCCTTTGTCAGCAGCTTCGTATCAATGTTTTGATATTGTTTATCCAGGACCCTGCTTGAGACAACATCTGTTCCATATTTCTTTTAGTATTACCAATCTTTTCGGGTTTCTTAAAACCTACTTCTAACAATAAACGTGATTTCACAGGACTCTTATTTCCAACACTATGAAACAGACTTTCTTTGTTGAATGCGTACCCTATAGTACTTGAATTATGAAAATATGTTTTCAATTAAAAAACTTCATTAGTAGGTATTTAGCTGTATCTTAGTTTCAGAAAGTACCAGTGGGGACTGTATTAACATTTTTCTCTTCATTGCTATTCACCAAGTGATTGTGATGGTATTTTCCATAATGCTGTTATTTTTCTAGTGACTTTTCCTATATTTCAGATTAAAATGATATTCCTTGCCCAAAACTCGCTCCAGTGATCAGACTTTGTAACTGTCCTCGAGGGTGTCTTAATTGCTTCTCTAATGACTTCATGCAAGAAGCACACACATACTCCTCCACAAATACAAACCCAGATTTGTATTGGTATTCATTCATTGCTTTCACAATCCTTTCCATTTGTGAATATTGTTCCATTCATTCAATAAACATATAGAGCACCTTTTATTTTCTGGGCACTATGCTAGGTACTGTGGACATAAATACAAATATTAGATTTTTTTTTGTCTTTCAGCAGAGTGTGATCCAATATCTTAGACATATTTCCAAGTTTTACTATGCATGGTGATTATGTGCTGTGAGGTTAGCAAGTAAAAAGAAATCAGTAGAAATCATAGCTAGAAAAAGTTTGAAAATTAGAAATAAGAGTGAAGATAAGGGGCTTGAGCTATTTTAAAACATTATGGCATCGAAGCTAGAACCCGACACTCTTTTTCTCCTCAAGGGAAGTCAGGTTATTCTCCCACACTACGTGTACCCCATAAACTAGGTGATAATAACAGCCTCCTAGCTTCACAGCACAACTCCCACATCAGAAATCCTCTGACAAAAGCTGTCGTGTGTGTCCGTGTGAAGAGACCACCAAACAGGCTTTGTGTGAGCAACAAAGCTGTTTATTTCACCTGGGTGCAGGTGGGCTGAGTCCACAAAGAGAATCAGCAAAGGGAGATAGATAGGGGTGTGGTCATTTTATAGGATTTTGGTAGGTGGTGGAAAATTACAGTCAAAGGGGGTTGTTCTCTGGCGGGCAGGGGCAGGGGTCACAAAGTGCTCAGTAGGGAAGCTTCTGAGCCAGGAGAAGCAATTTTCCAAGGTTAATCCCTCAGTTAAGGTGGGGCAGGAACAAATCACAATGGTGGAATGTCATTAGTTAAGGCAGGAACTGGCCATTTTCACTTCTTTTGTGATTCTTCACTTGCTTCAGGCCATCTGGATGTATATGTGCAGGTCACAGGGAATATGATGGCTTAGCTTGGGCTCAGAGGCCTGGCTTTCCTGTCTTCTTATGTTAATAAGAAAAATAACATAAAATAGTATTGAAGTGTTGGGGCAGTGAAAATTTTTGGGGGGTGGCATGGATAGATAATGGGCGATGTTTCTCAAGGCTGCTTTGAGCAGGATTAGGGGTGGTGTGGGAGAGATTAAGCTGAAGGAAGATTTTGTGGTAAGGGGTGATATTGTGGGGTTGTTAGAAGGAACCTTTGTCATATAGAATGATTGGTGATGGCCTGGATACGGTTTTGTATGAATTGAGAAACTAAATGGAAGACACAAGGTCCAAATAAGAGGAGGAGGAAAACAGGTATTAAAGGACTAAGAATTGGGAGGACCCAGGATATCCAATTAGAGAGTGCCCAGGGGGTTCAGTGTAATTACTTGCTTGGTTGGCAAGCTTTTGGGCTCTATCCTTGAGTTTTTTTTTTTGTTTTTTTTTTTATCTTGTCATATGCAAGGTTAGATTGATTTAGGTTAAAAACAACACTCTTTATTTTAAAATATACGGAGTCTTTTTTGTTTTTTTGCAGTGAGTAAGTCAATGCCTCCGCGATTTTGGAAGAAGAAAAATACAAAGCCAGCAACTATTCATTAAAGAAGGATTAGAAATGGCTAGGAGAGAGTGAGTGAGATTGATAGTGTGGTAGAGATAGCTGGGGAGAGGTAGAGGGTGGCATAGGAATGGGAACAAGAATAAGAGTGAGTATAAGAGTGAGTATAAAAGTAAAGAATAGGACTTCATCAGGGTGAAACTATTGGAGTGTACCCCGTCAGCAAAGGTTATCTGTCCACTTTAAGAGAGACTTAAGGGTGGCAGTTTGAGGTAAAACCAGGAGTTATCAGTTATGATGGTTTGAAGGAAAAAGTGTAAACCGGCAGTATAAACAAGGGCAGGGTATTTATAAGTAGCTGAGAAAGGTGAATAGGAGTATGACTAGACAGAAGATAGTAGGGATGACAAGTTTTTGGGGTGCAGCTCAAGTTGGGCTGGTGTCTGGAATGAGACTGGGGTCTAAATAAAATGGAGTGTACATACAGGAGCTCAAATGGTCTATACCCTGTAGTATCCCAAAGACAGGCCTGAATTCTGAGAAGGGCAAGTGGTAAAAGTATTGTCCAGTCCTTTTAAAGTTGGAGGCTGAGCTCAGTGAGGTGTGTTTTTAAAAGACCATTAGTCCATTTTACCTTTCCTGAATATTGAGGACGGTAAGGGGTATGAAGGTTCCACTGAATACCAAGAGCCTGAGAAACTGCTTGGGTGATTTGACTAGTAAAGGCTGGTCTGTTATCTGGACTGTATAAAAGTAGGAAGGCCAAACCAAGGAATTATGTCTGACAAAAGGGAAGATGTGATTGTGGTGACCTTCTCAGACCCTGTGGGAAAGGCCTCTACCCATCCAGTGAAAACGTCCACCCAGACGAAGAGGTATTTTAATTTCCTGACTTGGGACATGTGAGTAAAGTCAATTTGCCAGTCCTGGGCAGGGGCAAATCCCTGAGCTTGATGTGTAGGGGAGGGAGGGGTCCTGGGAAATTCCTGAGTAGTAGAATAGTAGATGGAACACCGAGAAGTGATTTTTTTGAGCATAGATTTTTACGATGGAAAGGAAAAGAGAGGTTTTAGGAGATGGGCTAGCAGCTTGTAACCTACATGGAAGAGGTTGTGAAATGACGACAGAATAGAATGGGCCTGTGAGGCTGGAAGGAGATCTTTTCCTTGGTCCAAGAACTATTTGCCTTGTGTTGGAAGAGATTGATAGGTGAAAGTTTCAGTGCGGGAGTAGGTGGAAGTGACCCATAAGAAGGAGGAAAACTGGCCGTGAAGGGCAGAAGTTGGAACGCTAGCTGCTTCTTTAGCTACCTCATCAGAATAAACGTTGCTCTGAGCGGTGGGATCTGATGCCTTTTGAAGGCCATTGCAGTGAATGACTCCATCTTCCTTTGGAAGTAATGCAGCCTTGAGAAGAGTTTTTGTTAAAGAGGTATTAATGATGAAGGACCCTTACATAGTGAGGAAACCCCGTTCAGCCTATATAACAGCATGGTGGTGCAAGATATGGAAGGCATGTTTAGAGTCAGTATAAATATTGATGTGTAGTCCTTTTGCAAGAGTGAGGACTCGAGTTAAGGCAATGAGGTCGGCTTGCCGAGAGGTAGTGGAGAGGGGCAGAGCGGTAGCCTCAATGATAGATGTGGAAGATACTACAGCACAGCCTGCCTTTGCCAGTGAGTGGTGATTAGGCCTGGTGGAACTGCCATCAACAAACCAAGTGTGATCAGGGTGAGGAACAGGAAAGAAGGAGATATGGGAAAATGGAGTGAATGTCAGGTGGATCGGAGAGATACATTCATGGGGGTCAAGTGTGGTATCAGGAATAATGTGGGAGGCTGGACTGAAGTCTGGGCCAGGAACAATGGTAACTGTGGGAGACTCAACAAAGAGTGAATATAGCTGAAGGAGCTGGGGAGCAGAAAGTATATGTGTCAGGTGTGAGGAAGAAAATAGATTTTGGAAGTTATGAGAAATAAAGAGAGTGAGTTGAGCATAGTTTGTGATTTTGAGGGCCTCTCAGAGTATTAGGGTGGTGGCAGCTGCCCCACAGAGACATGATGGCCAGCCTAAAACAGTAAGGTCAAGTTATTTGGACAAAAAGCCTACAGGGCACAGTCCCAGGCTCTTGTGTAAGACTTTGGACTACACAGCCCTGTACGTTGGCTGTGTGTAATAAAAAGGGTTGAGATGAGTTAGGGAGAGCTAGTGTGAGAGTAGCTTCTAGGGCTGTTTTTAAGGAATGGAAAGGGGAGTGGGGAAAGGATTTAGGATCTATGGGGCTAGCTAGGTTTTTTTGTGAGTTTATATAATGGTTTGGTCATGATGGTAAAACTAGGTATCTAAAGGCAGAAGTACCTAACCATGCCTAAGAAGGAAAGGAGTTGTTTTGTAGAAGGGGTTGGGGTTTGGGAGATTAGCCTGGCACAATCAGCAGGGAGAGCACATGTGTTTTCATGAAGAATTATGCCGAGATAGATAACAGATGAGGAAGAAATTTGGTCTTGACTGAAGTAATGGGGGCTGTCTGTGAAGCCTTGGGGGCAGTACAGCCCAGGTAATTTGCTGAGCCTGATGGGTGTCAGGGTCAGTCCAAGTGAAAGCGAAGAGAGGCTGGGATGAAGGGTGCAAAGGAATAGTAAAGAAAGCATGTTTGAGATCCAGAACAGAATAATGGGTTATATAGGGGTTGTGGAGGGAGGTACATGAGGATAGGAGAGGATATGGCTTTGGCACCACGGGGTGGATAGGCAAGACAATTTGGTTGATAAGGTGCAGATCCTGAATTAACTTGTAAGACTTGTCTGGTTTTTCGACATGTAAAATGGGGAATTGTAAGGAGAGTTTATAGGCTTTAAAAGGCCATGCTGTAACAGGCAAGTGATAATAGGCTTTAATGCTTTTAAAGCATGCTATGGGATGGGATATTGGCATTGAGTGGGGTAAGGGTGAGTAGATTTTAATGGGATGCTAACGGGTGCATGATTGGTCACCAAGGAGGGAGTAGAGGTGTCCTATACTAGTAGATTAAGGTGGGGAGATACAAGGGGAGGATGTGAAAGAGGCTTTGAACTGGGGAAAAGGGCGGCAATGAGGTGTGGCTGTAGCCTAGGAATAGTCAGGGAAGCAGATAGTTAAAATGTCTTGACCTAATAAGGGAGCTGGGCAGGTGGGGATAACTAAAAAGGAGTGCATAAAAGAATATTGTCCAAGTTGGCACCAGAGTGGGGGAGTTTTAAGGGGTTTTGAAGCCTGGCCATCAGTACCCACAACAGTTATGGAGGCAAGGGAAACAGGCCCTTGAAAAGAAGGCAATGTGGAGTGGGTAGCCTCCATATTGATTAAGAAGGGAACAGACTTACCCTCTACTGTAAGAGTTACCCAAAGCATCTGTGATGGTCCTGTAGGCTTCTGAGGCGATCGGGCAGGGTCAGTCTTCAGCCGCTAAGCTGAGAAGATCTGGGAAGGAGTCAGTCAGAGAGCCTTGGGCCAGAGATTTAGGGGCTCTAGGAGTGGCTGCTGGGAGAGCTGGGCAGTCTGATTTCCAGTGGGTCCCTGCACAGATGGGACATGGCTTGGGAGAAATCCCAGGATGTGGGCATTCCTTGGCCCAGTGGCCAGATTTCTGGCACTTGAAGCAAGGTCCTGATAGAGGAGGTCCTGTAGGAATGCTTGACCGCTGTGACTTAGGCATGTGCGTCGTAGGCATTTTGAAGTTCTTGTGTGCTGCAGATGTGGCTGGGGTTTCTCTCACAGTGGAGGCAAGGAATTGCAACTCAGAAATATGTTGCTACTTGGCTGCCTCTACTCTATTATTGTACACCTTGAAGGCAAGGCAAATTAAGTCCTGTAGTGGGGTTTGAGGGCCAGGATCCAATTTTTGGAGCTTTATTTAATGTCAGGAACAGATTGGGTAATAAAATGCATATTGAGAATAAGACAGTTTTCTGACCCTTCAGGGTCTAGGGCTATAAAGCATCTCAGAGTTGCTGACAATCAAGCCATGAACTGGGCTGGGTTTTTATATTTGATGAAAAAAAGCCTAAATGCTAACTGATTTGGGAGAGGTCAGATAAAGAAAAAGGAGCATTAACCTTGACTATGCCTTTAGTGCTAGCCACCTTTTTAAGAGGAAATTGTTGGGCAGGTTGGGGAGAGCTAGTTGCGGAACGAAACTGTAAGCCGTGAACTGGACTGGGTGTGAGGAGGTGAGGTGCTAGAAGGATTATAGGGTGGGGGAGTGGAGGCTGAGGAAAAATTGGAGCCTGATTCAGCCTGGCAGAGAATGACCTGAGGAGGAGCAGTCTGAGGAGGAGGGGAGAGGTCAGACGGGTCAGTAGAAAAGGAAAATTGAAAAGACTCAGTGACGCTTGGGGTTGGGACCGAGGGTACAGGTGGTAGGGAAAGAAGGAAGATTTGGGACAAGTCACATTGGAAACAGAGGCTAGGGAGGGACCCATGTGTAAAATAATGCCTGGATGTCAGGTACCTCAGACCGTTTGCCCATTTTACGACAAGAATTATCTAGATCTTGTAGCATGAAAAAAATCGAAAGTGTTGTTTTCTGGCTATTTGGAACAATTATCAAGTTTGTATTGGGGTTAAGTGGTATTGCAGAAGAAAATAAGGAGTTTAGGTTTTAGGTCAGATGTGGGTTGAAGAGGTTTTAAGTTCCTGAGAACACAGGCTAAGGGAGAAGAAGGGGGAATAGAGGGTGGAAGGTTGCCTATAGTGAAGGAGGCAAGCCCAGAGAAAAGAGAGGGTAGAGACATGGAGAGAAGGGGTGGGGGGTGCTTGCCCCCAGGAAAGTGGTGCTTGCCACTAAGGGTAAAGGATCAAGGCAGGCTTCCCTGTGGTGATCAGACACCTCTGAAATGTGGGTGAATAATCAAGCAGGTGTCCCCACACTGATTAAGCACCAAGGGAAGACTATCTTCCCGAGTCCGTGACCAGCGCCGGAGTTTTGGGTTCACGGATAAAACAAGTCTCCTCTATCTCTACCAGAAAAGGAAAGGAATTGAAATTAAGAGAAGGGAGAGATTGAAGGATGGTGCCAAGATTGAAAGGAGAAAGAGGTTGAGGGATAGTGAGAAAGGTTGGAGAAGAGAGTAAAAAGAGGCTGCTTACCCGATTTAAAATTGGTGAGATGTTCCTTGGGCTGGTTGGTCTGAGGATCCGAGGTTGTAGGTGGATCTTTCTCATGGAGCAAAGAGCAGGAGGAAAGGGGATTGATCTCCTAAGGGAGGTCTCCTGCCCAAATGTCACACGCATCCATGTGAACAGACCACCAAACAGACTTTATGTGAGCAACAAGGCAGTTCATTTCACCTGGGTACAGGTGGGCTGAGTCCGAAAAGAGAGTTAGCAAAGGGTGATAGGGGTGGAGCCGTTTTATAGGATTTAGGCAGTGGAAAATGACAGTCAAAGGGAGTTGTTCTCTGGCGGGTGGGGGTGACAAGGTGTTCAGTGGGGGAGCTTCTGAGCCAGGAGAAGCAATTTCCTAAGGTCAATTACTCAGTTAAGGTGGGGCAGGAACAAATCACAATGGTGGAATGTCATCAGTTAAGGCAGGAACTGGCCATTTTCACTTCTTTTGTGATTCTTCACTTGCTTCAGGCCATCTGGATGTATATGTACAGGTCACAGGGAATATGATGGCTTAGCTTGGGCTCAGAGGCCTGACAAAAACCTCTCTTCTTCTGGGGCTCTTGCCATCTGGTTACCACCTTCCACCATCCTCCTTGCTGTTGTTCACCAACGCCTCAGTCACTCCACACTTATCAAGGACCTTAACCCTCTGATCATTTTCTTTCTCACCACCATTTTCCAGGCCAATTTCAATATCAATGCAGACATCCAACAAACTTCCTTCACAGTTCCCCGATCACTTCACTTCCAGCATCAGCACACCAGTTCTCTCTTACCACATGCATCAGGGCCACACCCTGGACTTTGTCAGTGCCTTAGTTTTCTTTTCTGGATTCTTAAACTTTTGGTAGTGCCTTCCTTATCCTCCCCACATTTCTCTCACTCTCTTATTTTCCTCACTCTAGTTATTTGACCACATCAAGGCCACCGACACTTTTCCTGTTTACACTCTGTCCTTCCGCCCTTTCTTGTCTTCTTTCCTTGATCTGAGAATGCCTAAACCCCATGGCTTGTGAATTTCATTTACTTGAGCCCAGGTGCACCTCTTGTAGCACCCGCCAAGAAAAACACAAAGCTGGCCGGGCGCGGTGGCTCAAGCCTGTAATCCCAGCACTTTGGGAGGCCGAGATGGGCGGATCACGAGGTCAGGAGATCGAGACCATCCTGGCTAACACGGTGAAACCCCGTCTCTACTAAAAAATACAAAAAAATAGCCGGGCGAGGTGGCGGGCGCCTGTAGTCCCAGCTACTCGGGAGGCTGAGGCAGGAGAATGGTCTAAACCCGGGAGGCGGAGCTTGCAGTGAGCTGAGATCCGGCCACTGCACCCCAGCCTGGGCGACAGAGCAAGACTCTGTCTCAAAAAAAAAAAAAAACAAAAACAAAAAAAAAAGAAAAACACAAAGCTTAGCTCAATCCAGACCCTTCCTATACTTTTACACCTGAGAAGCCTGACATACCTGGCTGGAAGGAACAAATGGGTGTGATGGCATACACATGGTCTCCAACGTGATCTAACCCCTTACTGCTGCTCTGTAATCATTCTCTTCTCCAGCCTCACCATATTTACTTGATAATTCTACCATTCTCAACTGTCCTGACCTGCTCTGTTATGTGTGTATATATGTATATATACACATATATATATGTGTATATATATTCTCCTATTCAGAGAGAGGAGAGGAGATTTATTATGGGAATTTATTAGCTCACAAGATTTTAGAGGCTGAGAAGTCCCACAGTGTAGCTGATGGTATCATTCAGTCTGAGTTCAAAGGCCAGAGAACCAGGAGAGCCCATAGTGTAACTCCCAGGCCAAAGTCAAAGGCCTGAAAACTGGGGTGGGGGCAGGGATGCTGGTGTAAGTCCTGCAGTCTGAAGGTCCAAGAGCCGGGAGCTCCCACCAGTGCCCAAGGGTGGGACAAGGTGGGTGCCGGGTTCAAGAAGAGAGAGCAAATTCGCCCTTCCTCTGACATTCTGTTCTCTTTAGGCCCTCGTTGGATTGGATTATGACTGCCCATGTTGAGTGAGGGTGGGTCTTCTTTACTCACTCCACTGATTTCAATGCTAATCTCTTCTGGAAAGACCCTCATAGACACACCCAGAAATAATATTTTACCAGCTATCCGGGCCTCCCCTAACTTGCTCAAGTGGACAGCTAAAATTAACCATCACACTCAAATACCCTGAATCCCCTGACTCATCAAGTACCCTCTCTCCTCTGCAGTCAGTCTCACCTTTTCAGTGTGTTAACACATTCAAACAACTAGAAAACAGAGACCTTTTCCAATTCTGTTTTCTACTCCAGCTACTTCTCTGTGGTCTCTTCCTTTCATACAAAGTGTCCACAAAGTAAGTAGCGTGCACTGTTAGCCTCCACGTCCTCACCTTCTTCTATATTTAATCAATTATTGATTTTAAAATAGATAATCACATAAATATGCATATATAAGATATAAATGATTATTAAAATATATGTGCTGCTTAGTTTAAGAAAGAGATTAGCAATGCCTTTAACATAAATTTGTATTATTCCTCCTCCCAAGTCCTCCTTCACATAAAGGCAATCAAATTTTTGCTTTTCTCTTGTTTTTTTTTTTTATAATTTATACATAACTAAACAATATATGGTTCAGTTTTGCATGTTTTGATTTTCTGTAAATTCTATCATATTGTTAGTTTTTTTCTGTGGTTTGTTTGTTGCTTTTGCTCACAATAGCTCTGTGAGCTTTATAATGATAAACAGAGCAGCTGTGGCTTATAACTTATATTATCTGAATATATTGTAAATGAACTTTGTTATTCTCAGTTGTTGCTATTATTACATTGAACCCCACATGAAACTGCAGTTTTTGTAGTTTCGTGGCAATTTAATATGGTTTAATCTTTACAAACAATATGCTGCAGACATTCTTGTCCATGTCTCTCTATGCCATGTGTGAACGTCCTTCTAGGCTAGGAGTGAAATTCATAGTTCCAACAGGATGAGCATCTCCATGTTTACTGCATCATGTCAAATTATTTTCAAAAACTATTATACTAGTGTATATCCCCACCATTAAAGTATAAATGATCCCACTGTTTTACACTTTCAACACATGGTATTTTTCTCTCTGAAAAGGTTGCAAATCTGAGTGATATAAAGTAATATTTTGTTATATTTTTAGTTTTTGTTTCCCTGATTCGTGATGAGGTTAACTAACTTTTCACATTTTAATTGGCCATTTGTATTTTCTCTTCTATTTATATTTGCACCCAGTTTTCTGTTTAAAAATTGTTTAGTAGGAGTTTTTGACAAGTTCTTAATAGTAACTTTTTTTCAGTGATACAGATTGCAAGTACATCTTTTCACTTTTCGCATGTATTTATCCCCTCAATTTTTTTAAAAAAATTTTATTTCACTTTAATTTCTGGGATACACGTGCAGAACGTGCAGGTTTGTTACATAGGTATACATGTGCCATGGTGGTTTGCTGCACCCATCAACCTGTCATCTAAGTTTTAAGCCCTGCATGCATTAGATATTTGTCCTAATGCTCTCCCTCCCTACCCCAATTTTTAGTGTGTTTTGTCGAATAGAAGTTCTTAATATTAATGGAGTCAAATTCACAAACTCATTTTTTTTCCTTGTTAAATCCTTTCCTACTTCATAGTCATAAAGATCTTTTCCTACTTTGCCATCTAAACTTTTTGACATTTGACTTTTACATTGAATTCTTTAATTCATTTAGAACTGATTTTTGTATGAGATGCAATACTGCATCTGTCATATATCGTTTCTCCATAAGCATTATCTATTTCTGGGCTCTCTCTTCACTTCCACTGGTCTATTTGTGTATTTCTGCACTAAAGAAGCCATGATACCCGCTACAGCAAGTTGTTACACTTCATTTTTTATTTCTTGACTCTTTAACACTTCTACCCAAATCTTTAAATCACTCTCAAAATTCAAGGAAAATAGGTTTCTGGAAGAAATTTCATTGACCCTATATATTAATTTGGGGATAATTGGCATATTTAAAATATTACATTGTATATCTCTTAATTTAGATCTTTTAAAATATATTTCCAAATGTATAAATTTCTCCATGAAAGGACTGATCATCTCTAATTATCTATTTTTGGTTCTACAAATGACATTTTCTGTTTGTTAATTTTTGTGTATTGATCTTATATCACTTAGTCACTTAGCTAAGCTCTTTTATAAATTTGAGTAATCTGTCTGTAGCCTTCTTTGGGTTTTCTATGAAAACAATACCTTCTGCAAAGAATGAGAATTTTATTTATTCTTTTCTTATCCTTTCTTTTTCATGTGGTTTCTGCCATCCTTAGTTCAATGTTGAATATGTGTGGTAATAGTGGGCATCCTTTCTTTGTTCCTTTATGATTGTACCTCTCTGAAGAATATGATATCTCCTTTGAGAATTTTGTATTCACTCTTACGAGAACTTCCTTCTATTCCACATTCACTGAGAGTTTCTAACGTGAATGAATATTGACTTTCATCTGCAAAAAGAGATGATTTTATAAGTTTTTGTAATTAATTTATGTTAATAGTTTTGATGCTAAATAGTCTTTTATTTCTTGCATAAAGCCAATTTAGTAATTTGTGTGTGTGTTTAATGCATTGCTACATTTAGATTGCTAATATTTCGTATTGGATTTTGGAATCAAGATAACAATAATGGCCTCCTTAAACAACTTAAAGAGGAATGTGTCTTTTTATTTTCTGGAAGAGTTTATGTTAAATTGGAATATTTGCTCATTATATATTTAGTAGAATTTATTATAAAACTGTGGACTTGGGTTTTATGTGAAAAGATAGTTTAATTTCAATGATTTAATTAATTTCAATGATTCAGGATTGCACAGGTTTCCTAATTCTTTCATAAGTCAATTTTTGAAAAATATAACTTTCTAGAAATGTGCCCATTTCATACAAGTTGTCATAATTAAAAGTTGTCTGTAACATTCTGCTATCATTCTAGTCCTTCTGAAGCTGTTTTCTTTTGCTTTGCTAATATTGGTTGTATCTATCCCTTTTTTTCTTAAGTTGTCAGAGACATCTAGATTTTAGCTGCTTCAAAGAACAGATGTAATTTCATTAATTTTCCATATTTGATCCTATGTTTTATTAATTTTTGCTATCTTCTTTTTCTACTTTCGGGGTTTATTTTTTCAATATTATTCTAAATAATTGATTATTCATTTTCATCCCTTCTGAAAGTCTATAAATTTATCTCAACTATTTTATCCATATTCCATATATTTTGATATATAGGATTTTTCATAATTGTTTAGTTCTAACATTTTCTAATATCCATTTTGATTGCTATTTTGATGTATTTAGAAGTTTGTTTTTAAATTTCTAAATATATGAGCTTTTTCATAACCTTTTCATCACTGATTTTAAACTTTATTGTGATTAGAGAATGTGGCCCATATATTATCAAATATTTCTTGCATATTGGCTAACACTAGTTTTTCAGTTTATTACATGGCTCTTATATACTTATACGGTCAGTTAGTGTCACATGTGCTTAATTTTGTTGTCTCTAATTGTTCCATGCTTTATTCTACATACAGCAATTAGTTCAGGTATGTTGTGGTCTTAACATTTTTTATATTTTACTTTTTTGTGTGAGAAGATACGTTTTTGATTTCTCAAATGCCAAGCACTATGTCTCAAAAGCACACATGATGACTCATGAATCTCTGCTGCTAATATTTACTACATACAATTTTGAATTGTGAAATTTGGTAGATGGTACTTTAGAATTACTATGTCATTATGTAGTCATCCTCTAACTCAAATTACGCTTTTTTCCTTGAAGGTCTATTTTATCTGATAATAATATAGCCACGATAATTTTTTTTTACCCTTTTATTTAAAAATGTTTTGTGTCTTTAAGATTCCTGAGGTATTTTGATTAATTCCTACCATCTTATTTTGTACTTTCCTTTCAGGCTTAATACAGTTTATAATTAATCTGTATTTATCTGCACTTCCTACAAGGACTTCAGCATGCTTTAGCTCTGAGCATGACCTTTCTGACTTAGTCTTGTTTTTGTTTCTCCAACTTCTCTGTGGTGAACACACCCTAAAGTGACCCCGTATGAGTCACACCCTTGCACAATTTTCTCTGCTTAAGTGCACACAGAACCTGTGCCCTGCTTCTAATCAATGGAATATGGCAAAGACAATGAGACATCACTCCCTTATTTTATATGATAAAGGTGATAGGATGCCACTTCAATAATTACATCCTGGAGAGAAATCCTCTTTGGTGGCTTGAAGAAAACAGCTATCATACTGTGAGGAGGTCTATGGAATGGGGTGGCCTGCCTCCAGCTGACAGCTAGCAAAAAGTCTGGGCCCTCAGCGTAGAGCTTAAAGGAAATTAATTCTGCTAATAGCCTGAATGAGCTTGGAAGTGGATTCTTCCTCAGTGGCCGTCCAGGTGAGAACACAGTCTGCTGATACACAGGCTGTGAGACCAGATCAGGGAACCTAATTAACCTGTGCCCACAACTCATGACACATGGAAACTTAAGGTCAATAAATTTGTGTTGTTTTAAGCCACTAAATTTGTGGCACTTTGTTACATGGCAATAAAAAATTAATATACTCTAAAATTAGACTATTATTATTATGAATATGATTATATTTAACATTTGTTTAGATTTTACTCACATTTATCACTTTATTTTTGCTCACCCTTTCTTCTTGAACTCAATTTTTCTGAAAGCATTTTCCTTATTTCTGAAGTATGTATTTTAGAAGCTTGTGTAGGGAAAACATGTTTCTGAGGACTCTCTTGATCTTTTTAAATCTAAAAGTGACATTATACAATTTTAAAATTCTAGATATGTAACTATAAGCATTTTTTCATGGATTTAATATGATCTCACAGTTTGCTGCTTTCTACTGTTGTTTAGAATTCAGCTATCACTGTAAATATTTATTTGGAGGCAATGTTTTTCCCTCTGAATTTTTGACAGTTATTTTTCACTGGTGTTCTACAGTTAAGATTGGGATTTGCTTTGCTTCATAAATCTGAGGATTCATGTCACCTGGAATTCTGGAATTTCTCAGACATTTTCCCTCTAAAATTCTCTCTCTTCCATTTCTCTGATATTTCTTTGTGGAATTCTGATTTGGATATATGTTATAGCTTACAAATATTTTTTATGTCTCTCTAATGCTTTTATACTCCCTCTGTTTCTCTGTGCTCCGTTGGAGCCAACTACTCCAGCTTTATAGTCTAGGTTAGTCATTCTATCTTCAGTCATGTCTAATAGGCTAAGCAGTACACCTATTGAATTTTTAATTTTAATTACTGTAATTTTCATTTCTGAATATCATATTTTTTATTAGAAATGTGTAGTCATCTTTATAGTCACTTCTTCCTCATTCATGTATGTGACTTTTTTTCAACTTTAAATATTCTTTTTCTTTAACTTTAAACATCAGTCTTGCAGTACAAATGTAACTAGTTCAATATCTAGGGCTGATTCTGTTGTTTGTTGTTTCTACTGAAATTGGCTCCTATTTCTTCTTTCCTTTTATTTTGTAATTTTAGATTCTGGGATAATGTTGAGACTTTCTACATGGAAGTTCTTTGAGGTTGACAGTTGATTCATCCAGAGGAAATTATTATTTGTTTCTGTCAGGCAGTTAAGGAAGCTTCAAACCTAGGGTTGCGGAGTCTTTTTTCAGACAACGCAGTCAGTGAGACAGGGAATCCTGTATTAGTCAGAATTGTACAGAGATTAATAGGATGGATGGGTGGATGGATGGATAGATAAATAAGAGAGGATTTATTAGGAGAATTGACTTATACAATTATGAAGGCTGAGAAGGACATCTGCAAGATGGAGAACCGGAAAAGCTGATGGTATGACTCTGAGTCCAAGGTCAAAAGCCTGAGAACCCAGGAACTGCTGGTGCAAGTGCCTGAGTCCAATGGCTGGAGAACCTGGAGTTCTAATCTCCAAGAGCAGGAGAAGAAGCGTGTCTCAGCTTGAAGAAGGAGAACAAATTTGCTTTTCCTTTGCATTTCATTCTATTCTGGTCCTCAGTTGATGGGACGGTGCCCATCCACACTGAAGGCAGATTTTCCTTACTCAGTCCACTGATTCAAATGCCAATTTCTTCCAGAAAACTCTCACAGATGCACCCAGAAATAATGCTTTACCAGCTTTTTTTTTTTTTTTTTTTTTTTGAGATGGAGTCTCCCGCTGTCCCCCAGGCTGGAGTGCAGTGGCGCAAACTCAGCTCACTGCAAGCTCTGCCTCCGGGGTTCATTCCATTCTCCTGCCTCAGCCTCCCTAGTAGCTGCGACTACAGGCACCCGCCACCATGCCCAGCTAACTTTTTGTAATTTTTTTTTAGTGGAGATGGGGTTTCACTGTGGTCTCGATCTCCTGACATCGTGATCCACCCGCCTCGGCCTCCCAAAGTGCTGGGATTACAGGCGTGAGCCACTGCGCCCCGCCGCTTTACCAGCTATCTAAGTATCCCTCAATCCAGTCAAATTAACACACAAAAGTAACCATCACAGACCCTAACCTAGGGCCATTTGAGGACTAGCTCTGACTTAAAAATTCTCATAAGATGCTCAAAATATTCACTATTTTATTTGTTTCTTCATTCAGGGCAGACTGTTTTTAATTTTTATTTTTTCCTAATTCGCAATTTCACTGAAGATGCAGTTCATTATGGGTTCCAGAACTTGAATCTAAGTCTCCCATTGTGCAGACCTGAGTTGATCTACGTCACGACTGAAGCCCCCAGGACCCCGGAATTCACAGATGATTTCACTGCTTACAATTCTCTGAATTGGTCCTTCCCAGAACCTTTAGTCTCTGCTAACTCCGATGGTTTCCCTTACTCTTTCCAACACAGGCATGCATTTAAATGTGTTTTTCATTTTGTATCTACTACTTTTCGGTGTTTTGTAGCAGGATAGATTTTCAGGATATTTACTCTGCCAATACTGTTGGAAAAGGAAGTGTCTGTCTACTCTTCACCTTCCTGTAACCCAGTTTTGCACCTAGCATTTTACAGATTCTATTCCTGCTAAGGTCACCAGTGACATCAGAATTCCTAAATAAATACTCATCAGGCCTTTTCTCACTCTGTAGCTTTCGAAACCCTCATCCACTCTTTCCATGAATCACCCTTCTCCCTTGTATCATCTCATAATATTACACAGGCATGCATAAACACACACACACACACACACACACACACACACACACACACACACACAACCTTGGCATTTGCCATTATGAGCTCTTAGGATGTTATTTTCACACTGCCCTTCTTTCTAAAAAGGTCTACTAAGAAACATTATTAAAACAATGAAATTTTCCTAATCCTCTTTCTATCCAATGAGATCCTGAACATACATCTTAATACCGCTGTCGCTTACTGCAAGATCCATTTGTCTCTCAAGTCTGCTCTGCTATTAATCTATTTTTTATTAAAATTTATTTTTATTTTTTATTTTTAGATATGAGGTCTCTCACTGTGTTGCCCAGGCTTGTCTCAAACTCCTGGACTCAAGCAATCCTTCTGCCTTGGCCTCCCAAAGTGCTGTGCTGTGATTATAGGTGTGAGCCACTTCACCCAGCCATCCCTTTTCATCTCTAATAATATTCCTTGCCTTAAATTCTATTTTGTTTCATATTGGTTGCGTGTTATACATTTTCAATTCTTTTACTTTTCTATATTCTTCTATATAAGGAATATCTCTTGAAAGTCGCATAGGTATTTTTCTTTTATCCAATCTGGCAATCTTTGACTTTCAATTAGAGTACTTACTTTGTTGACATTTCATGTAATTACAAATATATTTGGGTTTAAATCTATCATCTTACTACCTTTTTTTTAAAATTATACTTTAAGTTCTGGGGTACATGTGCAGAACGTGCAGGTTTGTTATATAGGTATACATTGTATGTATACATGTGCCATGGTGGTTTGCTGCACCCATCAACCCTAATACCTATGTCATCTATGTTAGGTATTTCTCCTAATGCTATCCCTCCTCTAGCCCCCCAGCCCCCAACAGGCCCCCGTGTGTGATGTTCCCCTCCCTGTGTCCATGTATTCTCATTGTTCAGCTCCCACTTATAAGTGAGAACATGCGGTGTTTAGTTTTCTGTTCTTGTTTTAGTTTGCTGAGAACGATGGTTTCCAGCTTCATCCATGTCCTTGCAAAGAACATGAATCCAGCAGCCCACCAAAAAGCATATCCATCACAATCAAGCCAGCTTCATCCCTGGGATGCAACGCTGGCTCAACATATGCACATCAATAAATGTAATCCATCACATAAACAGAACCAATGACAAAAACCACGATTATCTCAATAGATGCAGAAAAGGCCTTCAATAAAATTCAACAGCCCTTCATGGTAAAAACTCTCAATAAGCTAGGTATTGATGGAACATATCTCAAAATAATAAGAGCTATTTATGACAAACCCACAGCCAATATCATACTGAATGGGCAAAAACTGGAAGCATTCCCTTTGAAAACTGGCACAAGACAGGGATGCCCTGTCTCACCACCTCCTAGTCAACATAGCATTGGAAGTTCTGGCCAGGGCAATCAGGCAAGAGAAAGAAATAAAGGGTATTCAAGTAGGAAGAGAGGAAGTCAAATTGTCTCTGTTTGCAGATGACATTAATCTATTTTTAAAATGTGCCAGCCCCTCTCAGAAGTTTGCCTGTTGCTTAAAATCCTATCCATTACTGATTTATTATGTTCCTGCTTCAAAGTTGATTCATTTTGCTTAGAATTACTGGTGAATAAATGGCTAGGTGCCACTTTCAATGGAAAGCTTCCAGTTCTGTAGAAGCTATAAAAGTCAACTTCAGAACAGCTGCTGTAGGATGGCTTAGGGTGGAAGCCTCTAGACCTATAAGTCACTTCACCACCAGAATGCCAGATCAAGGGTCTACTTTTTAGTTGCACCCAACAGACAGGAAGCAGGCTTATCAGTGACTCTTTAGCAATGGCTAATAAAGATAGCTTAGATGTGGAATCTAAAACAGCTGAATTCACAGTAGCAGAGAGTAGAATGGTGGTTATTAGGGGCAGGGGCTGGGGGAGAAGAAAGGGAAGGTACCGGTCAAAGTGTATAAAATTTCGGGTATGTAGGGTGAATACATTCTAGAGATCTAATGTATAGCATAGTGACCATAGTTAGTAATACTACATTATATACATGAAATTTGCTCAGAGACTATATCTCAAGTATTCTCATTACACACATACACAAGGTAACTATGTGAGAAGATGGGTATGTTAATTAACTAATGATAGCAGTCATTTAACTCTCTATATTACAACATCCTGCTGTATACCTTAAATATATTCAATTTTTATAAAGACAGTATATTTTTTTGAAACAGGGTCTCACTGTGCCACCCAGGCTAGAGTGCAATGGCACGATTATAGCTCACTGCAGCCGTTATTTCCCAGGCTCAAGAGATTTCCTACCTCAGCACCCCCAAGTAGCTGGGACCAAAGGCATGTGCCACATTTGACTTTTTTTTTTTTTTTTTTTTTTTAAGTGGAGATGAAGTCTTGCTATGTTGCCCAGGCTGGTCTCAAATTCCTGAGTTGAAGTGATCTTCTTGCCTCAGCCTCCCAAAGTATTGGGATCACAGGCATGAGCCACCACACTTGGCCTGAAAATATTTTTAAAATTTTAAAAATAAAAAAAAAGAAGATAGCTTGTGGCCACCCTGAATCTCATTATGAGACTCACCTCTGTATATTTTATAGTAAAATATTATTTATTTTACTCATAAATCATGTTAAAGTGATATTTGAGTGGAAATGTTTTTCTTTCAGCAAATTCAGAGAGGGAATATCAGGGAGCATGATCTGGAGAAGGCAGAGCGGGTCAAATACTAAAATCCAGACTTACCGTCTCAGAAGTTGGCAAGCAAACAAGATGAAGCTAGTGCTGTGGAAAGTCCCCTAAGGACCAGAGCAGACATACTTGGTGTCCTTTACCTCTACAGCTCTGCATTTTCAAACTCCCCCACCCGTTCTTCAGTCTGTCCTCTAAATACTGTTCTTTCTCAGCGTGTGTTCTCACTCATCATTTCTTCTCATGCCACCTGACCTCCTTAGGTGAGGTTCTTGGCATCAGACACCAAATGTACCCTGACAACTCCCACGGATACATGATTAGCTCTGATATTCACCGGGGTTTAAAGAACTGTTGCAAATTCTTCCTGATTATCTCCTCTTAAAGGCACCTAAAATTCAGTGTGACTGAAATGGAGCTCTTCCCCTGCATATCAGCTGTCAGTTCTCATTGCTTCAGCACCTAGCCAATTCTCTCACCAGCTCACTCCTTTCATACTCCTCCATAAGATCAAGAAAAGCCTAAAATGGCCAAAAACTAACCTATCCTGCATAATCATCACTTGTAATTTTGCCCACAACTTCAGTAGTTTCTGATGTAAAAGATGTTCCATTCTTTACCGCTGAGTAAAGAAGTTAAAAATGTTCCGTAATTTCGAATTCCTCTTTGTTCTAAGACTTGACTCTCACCTCTGGGTTCACAGCTAAGCTCCCCCATGACCGATACTGCTGAAAGTCTTATTTCAACAAAACATTCATGTATATATAAAAAATAAATCATCTGACAAATTGAGAATTGCTCCATTTGAAAAACATTGACAGAGGTCAATATTAAGCCTATGAGTAAGGTAAAGAAATGGGCGGGAAGAAAAATAACCCCAAATAATTGGCTTCCCAGCACCCAGAGGCTAATAGGACTCTCACTTCCTGCTTGAGGTGAAAGCAAAGGCACCCCTGTTCCTATCTTGTCTTGGTCAAAAGATAAATATGAATTATTATTTTTTTTACATCAGTAAAGAACTTTCCATCACCCTTTTGGCAACTTTCTGCACCAACCACTTCCCCCTCCTAACTCCAGTTAACCGTTCTCACATCTGAGAAAAATAAGTGGAGGATATTTCCAGGAGCCTCTGTTGCTGAGGTTGCCCACAGTCAGGTAAAAGTGGGAGAAATTGCTGAACCACTAAAAACCTGTTCCTGAGAGACAGAAGTAGAAAAAACTTACACATATTTTTAAAAAAGAGAAGTTGAGGTGTAGGGGGGTGGTGACTCAATAAACTTCCTCTCATGATAAAATAAAGTAAAATAAAATGAAAGTGTCTGCCACTACATTCGCAGAAGCCAGGTGCAGTCTTTTTATAGCCACCTCAGGGAGAATCTTCAGGATCTCCAAGCGTTTAGATATTCCCAACTTCCACGTATTTAGCACCTGGGGCAACAGGAAGGGTGTGTGAAACTCCATTAGCAGCACCCTTTGGAAACGAAGCTGGGTGCACTCTTTCAGAACTGCTTAGCATTTCCCTTTTAAAAAGATGGGTAGAATTTAGTGAATTTTCCATATAGCTTAATTTCAATTCCATGTAAGAGCAAAATAACAAAATGGTCATACTTCTTTTATATTTGCTTTCTTCTTTTCTGAGCAGTTGGTGAGAGGTTGGTTTCTGGGAAGGTGATAATTTGGAGGCATATTTTTTTCTGCTCATTTCATATTATAGATTTAATATTGGCTCTGGATCATTGAATCTATTCTTCAAACTGAGCGATTCTAGTGAGATGACTTCATTTATACATACATTGATACTTTCTTTAAAGGCTCATGTTTTGTTTAAGGTCTGTCTAAGGAGAAAATGACCCATGCTTTAAATAGAAGTATGTATGCTTCAGGAAAAAAAGTATGGTCATCACAATCTCACCATCTACTCTGCCTGCTGAGATGGATGTTGATTTAGGCATCTAGGTTTAAGCTCTTGTTTCTATGTTTCTCAAGTTTTGTTGTATAGATGTTACATAATAGATGAAAGGAAGAAAGAGTTCAAATTAGTCCACTGTGACTTGATTGCTTTGGACTGGAAAGGGCAGAGGGTCAGTAAATAGAAACAGAAGAGCTGCTTCTGTGCAGAGAGAAAGAGGACAGAAGAGCTGCTTCTGTGCAGAGAGAAAGAGGACAGAAGCCAATGTGGGCTGCACTAAGAGTGAGCTTGGGTCAAACTGAGGAAAGGGAAGGCAACCGCTTTTCTGGTGAGACAATTATAGGAGTCTCAGGGAAAGAAGATTTTAAGAAGTATTTCTCTGCATCAGAAGTAGAATGTTCCTCTGGCATTTTTCAGGACACCTCATTAGAGATTTAAATTGCTTTCAGTTGCTGTTTGTGGGTATTGTACTGTCTCTTCAATTGCTGTAGGATACTGAGGTGGGCTCTAACGGAGTAGCAAAAGCTTTGCCTGTCTATGGCTCAGTCTCATTGCAGCAGGATTACATTCTCCTTAAGAAGAACTCAGGACACTTGAAAGTCACGTCAACATTTTAGGCCCTGCCTGTACTGAGTTAACTAATTTCAACATAATTTGTTACTTTAGTTGTTATTATACTCACACTTATTAAGTGATTGTAATGTATAAGGAATTGTGCTAAGTGTTATGCATGAGGTAATTTGATTAATCCTTCTACAATTTCTCTGAGGTTGTTGCTATTTTTATCCCCATTTAAAGACCGAGGACACTGAGACACAGATTTGACAGTCTGGCCAGTCCTATAGCAAATATGTGCCTATGCCAGGGTTCAAATGGAAGGTGCCTGAACTCTAAGATTTTAGGCTTTGACTCAAAGGATCTGCTCAGCTTATGTGCAGAACTCTTAAAAATAAAACCATAGAGACAGTTTTGAGTTTAGAGTTATAAAACTCATACTTAGATTTTTAAAAGCACGATCATGAATAATATATCCTAAAATCCTGTCTTTAAATGGACTGGACTAGTTTTTCATGGGGAAAGTGATATTACTGTCCTCTGGGGTAAGAGTGATATTTTGATCTTGTCACTAGAACTTCCTCTTAAAAAGATATGTACAGAAAGAAATTGGAAGTTGAAAATGTTTCCTTTTTCCTTAAGACGATTCCATACATCCTTCTAATTAAATGGGAAGATTTTATGTTAAAAGATTTGTTTACTCTCATCTTCTCCCAAATCTAAGAGATCCAGAAGACAATCTGGAGTCTGACACCGAGCCCCCCTGTCATTCATCATCTTTGAAAGTCACGTGTTGTGAAATGCGTATCAGTTACCCTCAAGATACAAGGTTCAAAGAGACACAAGGAGTTCTATTTTTCAGTTTCTCTTTTTGCAGCTTCAAAATTTGGGTTTTGGACACCTGCAGGTGGATTTTGAAAACAATACGTTCTTCCAGGGGGCTTAGAGAGTGAACGAATATGTGGGAAAAAAAGGGTGTTTTTCTTTTTTTTTTTTAAAGATCTCAAAGTAACTAGTTTTCTTTCCATTCACGAATGCATACATATATATACACACACACATGTGCACACACACACACTCCAACTTCTACTCTGCCCTCCCCACAATGATATGTAAACACATACACAAATACACACACACACACACACACACACACACACACACAGAGTTGACTCTTAACCAACATGGTTAGAACTGTGTGAGTCCACTTATAGGTAGGTTTTCTTCCATCTTTGCCACTCCGGAGACAGTAAGACCAACCCCTCTTCTTCTTCCTCCTCAGCCTACTCAACATGAAGACAGTGAGCATGAAGACCTTTACAACGATCCATTTCCATTTAGTGATAGTAAATATATTTTCTCCTCCTTATATTCTTAATGTTTTCTTTTCTCTAGCTTACTTTATTGTAAGAATACAGTTTATAATACATATAACATAAAAATATGTGTCAATTTACTGTTTACATTATTGGTAAGGAGTCAACAGTAGGCTATTGGTAGTTAAGGTTTTGAGAAGTCAAAATTTATATGTGGCGCCAGGCATGGTGGCTCATTCCTGTAATCTCAGCACTTTGGGAGGCTGAGTTGGAAGGATCACTTGAGCTCAGGAGTTCAAGACCAGCCTGGGCAACATGGGAAACCCCCTCTCTACAAAAAACAAAAATTAGCCGTGCATGGTGGTACATGTCTGGTCCCCGCTACTTGAGGGGCTAAAGTGGGAGGATGGCTTGAGCCCGGGAACTGAGGTTGCAGCAAGCCAAGATGGCACCAATGCACTCTAGCCTGGGTGACAGAATGGACACTGTCCTTAAAATAAACAAACAAAAACCAGTTATATATGGATTTTTGACTGCTTAGAGGGTTGGTCCCCCTAGCTCTCCCACCCCTATTGTTCAAGGGTCAACTGTATATTATAAATATATAATATATACATACACAGTTACATATACAGTCAGATATTACAAAACATTGTTTCTTTTGTCAATATTCTTCTTAATACTCTAAAGTCTTAAGGAACGCTAGAGATAACATCCAAAATATAAACTACTTCTAGCAGTTCTGGCCGCCCAAGAATGTGAAGTTCTGGAAAGTCTCTCAATGGATGCCACAACAGGGATTAAAAACTGTACTTTGAACAACTGCCTTTCCAAAAATATTCTTACACATATTATTGACAGGATTACCCGGCAGCAAGTAATGGGATGAAACAGCGATGCAACCTGGTTTACCCAGGAAAAGCAAGAATGCCAAACGTTGCCCCAAGCACCAAATCAATAGAGAGGAAAATATGACTGACCTACATGCTATGTGCATTCCCCTACGGAAAACATATTGGGAGGAAATGAAGAATTGGATATCTAGGCTGGATGTGGTGGCTCACGCCTGTAATCCCAACACTTTGGGAGGCTGAGGCGGTTGGATCACTCGAGGTCAGGAGTTCAAGACCAGCCTGACCAACACAGTGAAATCTCATCTCTACTAAAAATACAAAATTAGCCAGGCATGGTGGCACACGCCTGTAATCCCAGCTACTTGGGAGGCTGAGGCAGGAGAATTGCTCAAGCTCAGGAGGCAGAGGTTGCAGTGAGCTGAGATTGTGCCACTGCACTCCAGCCTGGGCAACAAAAGCAAAACTCCGTTTCAAAAGAAAAGAGAATTGGATATCTAAGTATATTAAGAATATGACAGACAAGTTCAAATAATGTGTGAAAGTCGGGTACCCTAGTAATGAGGAAATTACAGTTCTTGGTGAATGGAGAAGTCCCTGGAGCCTAACCCCTAAAGTTCTTTTGTCCCACTTTCCTCTAAGTACCTTTTGACATTACTATTTGACATTTATAATGTTCAAACACAAAAATGTTTGGTTTAAGGGCTCGGGGAGGGTTTTAACATCCTGAATACAGAAAATACATGTCACATCCACGTATGCATGCACACACATTCACACGCATAGACATCTTCCAGCTTTTACTCCACCTCGCTGCCTCCACTCTATACCACTCAAGCCAGAGTATTTTCTTAAAAAACATAAATTTTATCTTGCCTATCCCATGCTCTCCATGGTTTGCAGTTTTATGCAGGAAAAAAGAAATGCTTTCCTGTGGCCTTCAAGGTCTGTCATGATTTGCCCTATTCACCTCATTAATTCATGTTATTCTACCCAACCCTTTGCCCACCATCTCCTGCGACTATGTTTCCTTGTGTTTCCTCCATAGGCCAAGCTTGTTTCTGCTTCCAGACCTTTTGTTAACCTGACATGTTTTTATGGCTGGCTTTTTTGTTTTGTTTTGTTTTTCTCATTTTTCTAGTTTTCATTTTTTCCTCAGAAACGCCATTCCTGACTATCCAATTTAAAATGAGTCTCTTGGCCAGACGTGGTGGCTCATGCCTGTAATCCCAGCACTTTGGGAGGCTGAGTGGGGTGGATCACTTGAGCCTGGGAGTTCTAGACCAGTCTGGCCAACATGGCGAAACCGCGTCTCTACCAAAAATACAAAAATTATCTGGGTGTGGTGGCGCGTGCCTGTAGTACCAGCTACTCAGGAGGCTGAGGCAGGAGAATCACTTGAACTCAGGAGGCAGAGGTTGCAGTGAGCCGAGATCATGCCACTGCACTCCAGACTGGGTGACAGAGTAAGACTCCATCTCAAAAAAAGTTAATAAAAATAAAAAATTAAAGTGAATCTCTCAATGCTATCCTCTCATGACACCTTGTTCTCCCCCTTTACAACACTTGTCCTAACTTATAAGTATGTGTTTATGTATTTACTTGCTTAAATCCAGTCTCTTATGCTAGAATACAAGTTAAAATAATGCAGGAACAGTATCTGATTTATTTTCTCTTGTTTATTCAGACTCCGGCCCATCATTTGGCACTAGGGTGTGTGTGTCACTTTAAACTCTCCACTGTTTTCACCTCTTTCCTCTAGAGGGGAGGAAACACAAACAACTTGGAAGCCATAGTGAATTTTGCAATGAAGTGAGGCAATAGGATACTCCCAGCTAATCTGTAGGTATACCCATAACGTAGAAAAATAGTTAACTAAGGAGGTACCTTCAGCAATGGAATTTTTCCAGAAGAATTATAACCCTGAATTTTGGTCAGTTTCATCATGGTGATTATATGAGATACAATGGGCATGGGCAGGGTCAGCCCAGACATTAAAACTCAGACCTTATTATTCCATAATGACCACCTGGGCTCCCAGGTTGGCTCCTCAACTCTTTCTGATCATGTGCAAGCAGAAAATATACCAGTCAAATTGGGGGTTTGTGTCCTACAGAGGAAGGAGCAGATTAGCCAAATTCATTTTTCACTAGTTCTTTTGGTGTCATATTGACCTTGCCGTTAGCTTTAGACACTCTGCAAAGTAGTCACTCTTAAAATGTCATATTTCAAAATGGTCACGCTGGTGATGGCTGCTACTTACTAGGGCACAGAAAAGAACATCTGTCACTTAATATGGCTCTGAAGAATCTTGGAGAATGTTTCCATCATTTCATGGAAAAACTTGAGTCAGATCACTTTACATATTTCAATTGTCATATTTATTCACAGAAATTACATTTTTTTTTGCAAGACTGCAAATGTCTTTGAGATTTGGGAAAATGAAAAATAACTCTTGATGTGCTGCAGATCCATTCCTCTGAATGGCTTTTCTTTCCTTAATACTGTCATCTTCTTGTCTCTCAGTTAATAGCTTCTGCTATTTGTTAACTCTCTTGCTGTTAGTAGTTCCTTAGCACTTGGTTATTTTCTTGTGGTAAGCCTAATTTTCAGACTGATGTGTAAATCTTAAAGAAACTAGTGCTTAGTTATAAAGATGTGGATACAATGGACTTATAAAGTATATAAACCTTAGAGAAATTTATATAGAATCTTTAGGCAAGATTTGGGCCACTGCTTATAAAGCTACATTTATTGATAGAAAACATTCATTATCTTTCTTTAGATCAGAAAAATTCCTGAATTATTGTTCAATATGTATATGTGTGTGCATTTCAACTTTTAAAATTCAGACACATAGGTTTAAACTTTTATCTGGGTGATATGGTTTGGCTGTGTCCTCACCCAAATCTCATCTTGAACTGTAGCTCCCACAGTTCCCACATGTTGTGGGAGGGACCCAGTGGGAAGTAATTGAATCATGGGAGCAGGTCTTTCCCATGCTATTCTCATGATAGTGAATAAGTCTTACAAGATCTGATGGTTTTATAAAGAGGAGTTTCCCTGCACAAGTTCTCTTCTCTTGTCTGCTGCCACGTGAGACATGCCCCTCACCTTCTGCCATGATTGTGAGGCCTCCCAAGCCACGTGGAACTGTGAGTCAATTAAAACTTTCTTTTGTTAATTACCCAGCCTTGGGTATGTCTTTATCAGCAATGTGAAAATGTACTAATACAGTAAATTGGGTATGTCTTTATCAGCAGCATGAAAACGTACTAATACAGTAAATTGGTACCAGTAGAGTGAGATGCTGCTGAAAAGATACCAGAAAACATGGAAGTGACTTTGGAACTGGGTAACAGGCAGAGGTTGGAACAGTTTGGAGGACTCACAAGAAGACAGGAAAATGTGGGAACGTTTGAAACTCCCTAGAGACTTGTTGAATGACTTTGACCAAAATGCTAATAATGCTATGGACAAAGGCATCCAGGCTGAGGTGGTCTCAGATGGAGATGAAGAACTTGTTGGGAACTGGAGCAAAGGTGACTCTTGTTATGTTTTACGGGCATTTTCCCCCTGCCCTAGAGATCTGTGGAACTTTGAACTTGAGAGAAATGATTTAGGGTATCTGGTGGAAGAAATTTCTAAGCAGCAAAGCATTCAAGAGGTGACTTGGGTGCTATTAAAGGCATTCAGTTTTAAAAGGGAAACAGAGCATAAAGTTTGGACAATTTGCAGCCTGACAATGTGATAGAAAAGAAAATCCCATTTTCTGAGGAGAAATTCAAGCTGGCTGCAGAAATCTGCATAAGTAACAAGAAGTTGAACGTTAATCGCCAAGACAATGGGGAAAATGTCTCAGGGCATGTCAGAAACCTTTGTGGCAGCCCCTCACCTCACAGGCCCAGAGGCCTATGAGGAAAAAATGGTTTCCTGGGTGAGGCCAGGGTCCTCATGCTGTGTGCAGCCTGGGGACTTGGTGACCTGCATCCCAGCCACTCCAGCCATGACTACAAGGGGCCAAAGTGTAGCTCAGGTCGTGACTTCAGAGGGTGCAATCCCCAAGCCTTGGCAGCTTCCGTATGGTGTTGAGCCTATGAGTGCATAGAAGTCAAGAATTTAGGTTTGGGAACCTCCATCTAGATTTCAGAAAATGTGTGGAAATGCCTGGATGTCCAGGCAGAAGAAGTTTGCTGCAGGGGTAGGGCCCTCATGAACAACCTCTTCTAGGTCAGTGCAGAAGGGAAATGTGGGGTGGGTGCCCCTACACACAGTCCCCACTGGAGTGTATGTATCCCTACCTAGTGGAGCTGTGAGAAGAGGGCCACTATCCTTCAGACCCCAGAATGGTGGATCCATGGACAGCTTGTCCTGTGCACCTTGAAAAGCCACAGATACTCAATGCCAGCCTGTGAAAGCAGCCAGGAGGGAGACTGTACCCTGCAAAACCACAGGGATAGAGCTTCCCAAGACCATGGGAACCTACCTCTTGCATCAGCATGACCTGGAAGTGAGACATGGAGTCAAAGGAAATCGTTTTGGAGCTTTAAAATTTGACTGCCCTGCTGGATTTCAGACTTGCATGGGGTTTTTAGACCCCTCATTTTGGCCAATTTCTCTCATTTGGAATGGATGTATTTATGCAATGCCTGTATCCCCATTTCATCTAGGAAGTAACTAACTTGCTTTTGATTTTACTGGCTCATAGGCAGAAGGGACTTGCCTTGTCTCACATGAGACTTTGGACTTGGACTTTTGAGTTAATGTTGAAATGGGTTGAGACTTTGGGGGACTGTTGGGAAGGCATGATTGGTTTTGAAATGTGAGGACATGAGATTTGGGAGGGGCCAGGGGAGGAATGATATGGTTTGTCTGTGTTCCCACCCAAATCTCATCTTGAATTGTAGCTCCCACAGTTCCCACATGTTGTGGGAGGGACCTGGTGGGATGTAATTGAATCCTGGGGGCAGTTCTTTCTTGTGCTGTTCTCGTGATAGTGAATAAGTCTCACAAGATCTGATGGTTTTATAAAGGGGAGTTTCCCTGCACAAGTTCTCTTCTCTTCTCTGATATAATTGTGAGGCCTCCCCAGCCACATGGAACTATGAGTCCATTAAACCTCTCTTCTGTGAATTGCCCAGTTTTGGGTATAACTTTATCAGCAGTAGCATGAAAATGAATACACTGGGCAAACAAAATAAAAAGCAAGACACTCACTCAAACTGCATTAGGAAAAACAAGCAAGCAAAAAGAAAAACCAATGGTCATTGTAGAGGATCCATAAAGTCAATCGTTTTAGATGTATTGCCAAGAAAAATTGTTACAAAACTTTTGTAATACCAAGTAAACTATACCTATAAGAAAAAAATTGGCCGGGTGCGGTGGCTCAAGCCTGTAATCCCAGCACTTTGGGAGGCCGAGGCGGGCGGATCACAAGGTCAGGAGATCGAGACCACAGTGAAACCCCGTCTCTACTAAAAATACAAAAAATTAGCCGGGCGCGGTGGCGGGCGCCTGTAGTCCCAGCTACTCAGGAGGCTGAGGCAGGAGAATGGCGGGAACCTGGGAGGCGGAGCCTGCAGTGAGCCGAGATCGCGCCACTGCACTCCAGCCTGGGCAACAGTGTGAGACTCCGTCTCAAAAAAAAAAAAAAAAAAAAAGAAAAAAAAAGAAAAAAATTTAGTCAGTTGAGGAATACATCTCACAATTTGGATTTAGAACAATACTTTTTAAGTGTTAGTGATTGTTTAATTTTTACACGAAAGGCATAAGAAACATGAGTTGGTTCTTTGAATTTACATAAAAGTAGAAAGAAAAATAGGAGTTTATTAGTGTTGGATGCTTTTGTGCTTATGTAACAAAAAAGTCTGGCTGAAATGCTTTGGCAAGTATGCAACGCATAATATAGTGTAATAACTTATGGTGTTTTGGAAGAAATATAAAGCTGCTAAGATATTGTGGTTTTGAACTTGGCATAAGAGTTGTAGAACAAAGTTGGCCCATGTACTTTTACAAGAACTTGCACAATGGATAACAGACTTTCTAAGAACTATGTATAATGAAGTGATAAGCAACTTGATGCATTGAGTCCTACTGTAACTTTTTAAGGGTCCCTATATTAAGAGTCTTAAAAGGAGATTATTTTATAGAGAAGGGTCCCTGAGACACCAATAAATGAACCTGTGGAATGTAGTTCAAGAAAGTCATATTTTATCCCAAGTTATATTCAAGAGGAATTGTAATATAGCAACATTTTAATTATATGAACATTGATACTTAGTGACTATCTCCTGTGTACTGCCTTCTACAGATACAAATATTAGTAAGACAGTCAAGACAGACCCTGTCTTTGTAGAATTTATGTCCTCATGGTCTTCCCATGTAGGCATATAGCCATAACAATTCTATAAGGAAAAATAATATAAGTGCTATCAGAGAGAAAACATTTCTGTGCTCCAGGTAGTTAATACAGTTTGAATGTTTGTCCCCTCCAAATCTCATGTTGAAATGTGATTCCCCATGTTGGAGGTGGGGCCTCGCAGGAGGTGTTTGGCTCGTGGGGGCAAATCCCTAATGAGTGGCTTGGTGCCCTCTCCATGGTAATGAGAGTTTCTCACTCTATTAGTTCACATGAGAGCTGGTTGTTAAAAAGAATCTGGCACTTCCACCTCTCTCTCTCTCTTGCTTCCTCTCTCCCCTGTGACATATCTGCTCCCCCTTCACCTTCTGCCGTGAATAAAAGCTTCCTGAGGCCGCACCAGAAGCCAAGCAGATGCCGGGGTCATGCATCTGCTTGCCCTGCAGAGTCATGAACCACATAAACCTCTTTTCTTTATAAATTACCCAGTCTCAGGTGTTCTTTTATAATAAAGCAAAATGGACTAACACTGTAGTAGGTCAGGAGAAGGCTTTGCTAGTGTCACTTTTTAATCTCTACAGGAGAGCTAACTATTCCCATGATCACAACCAACATCGAAATCTGAAAAAAACCACCTATCCAAAGACAGAAGAATATAATGAGTATAGAATGGAGAAAATCAAATCCTCAAATATGCATATTTAAGATGCTATAACAATGAATGGAGATTCTCTCCATGGGAAGATGGAGGAGTTAAAAATTTCCTCTTTGTGGTGCTCTCTTCCATATCATTTGGCTGGAGCTTTTATGGGAGTGTCCAATGTTCTGAAGCAGCATCCATTTGGGGCCCTTTGGAAACAGGGCACTTCTTAAACCTGGTATTGTAATAAAGGTATATGTTTAGTGGGTAAAGTACAAATGGCCCCATCTCTGTGCTAGAGCAGGAGGGAGCTTAGGATTTGTTACTAATCTCTATCTAGAAATCAGGAGCCTATCTTTTCTTTTTTTTCAGTGAATCCCATGAAAATAAATCCTGCAGAGGTGATGTCATCTGCCCCTGGCAGCTCATAAAGGATTTTATGATTTGCCATCCCAGCTGTTTCTCCCTTACAAGCTTTATAAAAGAGCTTTTGACGTGAACCTTGAAAGTCACAAGGGACTTCAACTGGCAGAAACAGGAAAATCCGAAAAAGAGGAAATCATATGTATACACAGGTATAACAGAAGAGTGGGAGAGGTTGGGGGTAGGGGTAGCAAAGAGTTCTATTTGGTTGAAAAAAGAGATAAGCACGTGTCTCAAGAGAAGCAATGCTGAAAAGAGGTTCAGGGTCATATTGAAAATCTGGACAAGAAAGTTGAAATAAATTTAGCAGGAGCTAGCATTTCTTCAGCAATTCTACTTGAATACGTGAGCAAGATGCCTTCCCTATGTGCTAGAGGAAGACGACTTTTTTTTCTTTTTCGTTTTACTTCTGTCCCTTTGAATATATACTGTAAACTCCATCCTCCCACTTTTAGAGAGAATCTTGGGGTAGATCTCATAGCTTATGCAGGTATTAAACAAGTAGTCTCCTTTTTCAGGTATTAAAAAGCTTTGTCCAGTGTAAAATTAAAACTCAAAGCTATCATCCAACTTACAACTTATATTTTTCCTCAGGCTGGGGATCTTGCACTGGGGAGAGGAGGAGAGGTTAGCACCTTCTCTCCCTGGGACCACCTCCTCTTTTACTTCCTAGCTGCATTTTCTGGTGGCCAAAGGAGGACAGGAAGCAGCAGTAAATGAAGAGGAGTCTTATTTGATTGGCACAGTTAACAGGAACTGGTACCCTCTAGTCATGGCAGATGACAAAGCTGACTCTCTCTTGCAGGACATTTCTGAAAGTTCCTTAGATTCTATACCTACTTGACCTCCTAGACCTCCCAATGCCTTTGCCTAGAGCCCCCTCAGCTTCAGTAGTGAATGTTTACTGTAGTCACAGCCAGAAGCCCTTTTCCTTTTCAAGAGTGTTTGTAGCCAGCTCTCTATTCAGCCTATGAAAAACATGCATCTTGTATTCACTGTTGTTGAAGGACTGCCCTTTTTCTCTTCAGTTTGCCTTCTCAAAATGCTGCTGGACTATTTTTAGACTGTCCCCTAACTCCACACGCCAGTAGAAGCATGACAAGTTCTCCAAGTCTTCTTTCAAAGTCCCCTCACTTGATTTGAGATGAGTAAAAAGACTCCTTTCCCATTCCCCTTGGAGAAATACCTAACACATTTACTACTTGCTTCAAATGAATACCTATTATCTTGATTTTCATGCAAGAATATGTTATATCATCTGGATATGGACTATCAGTTGCACAATTTAGGATGTCCTGAATAGATAGTATTACTCCTCCATTTCGAATCTTAGATTTCTTGGCACTTAATGGTTTTAGGGGCCTCTGCTGAAATTTGACAAGAGAATAGTTCTAATTTAACATCCCATTTTGTACACAAACAACAGATCCACTGTTTATAAATGGCATTTCTAAAAGTCTACCTGTAAGTTATTTATTTGGAACACTGAGCTCGTGTCCCATAAAAACCATGTGTAATTGTCATGCGTGAGATCCAGAGAGGATCTCAAAGGCTTATGTGGATCACAGTTATTGACACTGACCATATTAAAACACAGAAGTTTTTTAAACACAAGAGTACACAAGCACTTGTTCTTTTAGACTTGGAATGAACTGTTGCAAAAGACACAAAAAGGCAATTTGTACATTATCTATCTCCACTAGAAATGGAAGAGATATGGTTAAATTAAGTTTATCCTAAAGCTGTGTCCTTACATATTCTTAGTTCAGCCTAAGGTTTTTCCATACTTAGTGAACTATCACTTAGTTATAATTCACTAAGTGAATCAAAGTGGCCAATCAAAGGTGGCAACTATTCAAACTGTGTTCAAATAAGGCAAACACCGGGTTTTAACTAATTGTCTGTTTCTGTGTCTCACTTCTACTTTCTGTGTGTCACGTTCCTTTTTCTGTCCATAAATCTTCTTCACATGGCTATGCTAGAGCCTCTCTGAACCTATTCTGGTTGGGGGCTTCCCAGTTCATAATTCTTTGCTACATTAAACTCTGTTCAATGCAATTTGTCTAAGATTTTTATTTTATCAATTATGACAGTAAGTTTACCTATAATTAACAACCATAAAAAATTAAAAAAATGTTCAAAGTTAGTGATATGTGTTCACTATAATACTTGCTCACGAATACTGTAGGAAACACAATTTTTAAAACTCTTTTGGAAAACAAATTTGGTGATATGCATCATAGACCTTGAAATAACATCTTTTGACCCAGTAATTCACTTGGATTATTACTTTATCTTTCAGAAAGTTTGGGGCATTAAAATGATAATGACAGTGCCATTTTAAATGACAAATTAAATGTTAAGATCAGAAAATGTTTAAGTAAATTACCGTATACCAACATGATAGAACATTTGGTTTCCACTGAAAAGATATTTGAATCTTTTAGAAAGCAGTAGTATCTTTGGGACCAGCCTGCCATTTTACAAATCCCCACATATTAGCTGCATGTCCTTGGACAAATGACATAACCTCTCTGGGCCATTTCTTACATCTATAAAGGGGGATAAAAATGCTAACCATCTCATATGGTTCCAGTGAAGACATTTAATTAACACATGAATGAAGTTAAGTAGTATCTGGTTCATATCAGCATTTAATATTAGCTCTTATTGTATAGAAGCTTATATTTGGCAAGAGCACAATGACAAAAATATGCATGAAAAACGTTGAAATTAAACATTTCACAATAGAAATAGCTGTCTTTACTTGGTGGAAAAATGGACAATCGGCTTTATACTTATAACATTTTGTAACAAGTATATGATACTTTAAAAGGGGAAATTATTGAAACAATTATTTTTAAAATATAAGGCATATTGTCTGTCCTTAGAAGTTTCAAATTCAAATGAGGACTGATGTTTAAGAACAGCAGTAACTATCATTTAGGGCAGAATGTGTTAAGTATTACCACAAAGAAAGGAGGGAATTGATCTAGCAGAGGACAGAAAAGACACTTAACAGGGAAGGCAGCATTTGGTTGAAACCTGACTGAATTGTATTTTGAAGGTGGCATTAAGTATTTGGTAAGATTCACACTTTTAAGACTGAGAAAACAAAGGTAACAGTGGGAAAGGAACAACCACTAAGTCACCTGGATTGGTTGGAACACAGGACACCTGAAGGGACAAAAACAGAAAAACCTGTTTGGAATCCATGATGGAAGGTCTTAAATCTAAATAAATGTTGACTATTTCTGAAGTCAATTGGGTCTGTTCAGATTTTGATTGCTCACCAACTATCTAAAAAAGAATAGATGAGCTTTTCACTCTTATTGAAATATTGCCTCCTAAAGATATGAAATTATAACACAAACAGTATTACTGTAACCATCTGAATAAGCTTCTCAATGAACTTGCACACTAGTAGCAAAGACTTTCTATGATCTACCTGTACTCAGCATCTCAGTGGTACCCACACCTGGCCCTCCACCATCCATCTCCTGAATATTGCTTCTTACACATGCAATTATGTTCAAGAAACTCTTTAATATTTCTACCTGATGTTTTGATGACAACACTGATTTCCACACCCAGCTCAGATTCTAGTTCCACTTCTGCTGGGTACCATGATATCCTCCAAACCCTCTGTGCTTACTTTGTTCCAAGAAACAAACATTTGGTCTGTCATGAGCTACCTTGAGATCACTCAGTATTCTTACCGCAAAACATTTTTTTTTCTGCCTGGGATTTATTTTTCAGAGTTAAACAGTATATTTGACTTCAGGAATCAATTGTAATATTTCTTGGTATTCTTCATATCACAATGCATTTTACCATGAGTCAATGCTCAGCTCTTACTTTTTTGAGATGGAGTCTTGCTCTGTCACCCAGGCTGGAGGGCAATGGCCCGATCTTGGCTCACTGCAACCTCCGCTTCCCAGGTTCAAGCAATTCTCCCACCTCAGCCTCCCGAATAGCTGGGATAACAGGCACCCACTATCATGCCTGGCTAATTTTTGTAGAGACGGGGTTTCACCATACTGGCCAGGCTGGTCTCGAACTCCTGACCTCAGGCGATCTGCCCGCCTTGGCCTCCCAAAGTGCTGGGATTACAGGCATGAGCCATGGTACTGGCTGGCTTTTTTTTTTTTTTTTTGACCAAGTCAATGAATTACTGAGCAAAAGAATGTGGGAACACCCTATATACACAGGAAGGGCTCTCAATCTATCCCATTTTGCTTTTGCAATTCTTATGAAGTGGTTTTGCAATTTTTATGAAGAGTTTTACATATTTAACAATAATTCCCACAGTTTCTCTGGGGCATTGGTCCTAAAACCCCACCCTCCAAGGATATCAAAATCCAGGATGCTCAAATCTTTCAAATAAACAGCATGGTGTCTGCATACAACCTACACATCCCCTCCTGTATTCTTTAAGTCATCTCTAGATTACTTATAATATTGAATACAATGTAAATGTTATGCAAATAATTGTTATATCACATTGTTTAAGGCATAATGACAAGGAAAAATGCACATATTCAGGACAGACACCACCATCCACTTTATTTTCCAAATATTTTGTATCTGTGGTTAGTTGAATCCATGAACACAGAACCCACAGATGCGGAGGGCTGACTGTACCCTAGCCAAATCAAATTAGTTTCTGGCCTAAGACGTATTTCTCCTAACATAATTTTTAGGTGTTAACAAAAAATAATGAGATCTAAATTTAGAACATTACTGGACCTAAATGAATTGCATAATATTTACAGTTTAAAGCAGCTCATTTGGAGCCAAATCAGTTTCAGTTTTAGAACAAAGATGTATAACAAGAAGAGGTCTAGTTGCCAGTGAGAGGCTGCTCAGTTAAAGGCATGTCATGATGAAGGCCCTGAAGAACAATTTGAGACATACTTTTAATCACTTTCCCTCAATGCTAGCCTGACACAAGCAGGCACATGCAATATTTGCCATTTCAACTCAGTTTTCACACTAAAAGTAACACTGGCAAGGATTTTTAAATGACAATACTCAGGGATTGGCAAAGGTGTGAGAACTGATCACTGTCCTACATCAATAGGAGTGTTAATGGGTTTCAAATGTTTGCAGCATAATTTAATGCATATTGTCAGAGGTCTTAAGAAGTATATACCCTTTAATACAGCCATCCTACTTCTAGGAATTTTTCTAAGGAAATAATCCTGGATGTGCATACCCATGTAGCTATTAAAATGTTGATTGCTATAAAATTAGCATAGTAAAAACTGGAAACCACCAAAATGTCCTGTAACTATAGATTCATAAGAATAATTTATGGCATCATATACCTATACGCATGTAGCAACTGGATATACCCACCAAAAGATGTTTTGGGAAAATATTTACTGACAAAATAAAATGTTCATGGGTATGGTCAGTTTCAGTCAGCAGGCCAACAAATATTTCCTGAAAAAAATGTGCCTGATGCTGTTGTAGGTCCTGGAGATAACAGGTGACAGAAGTGGAGAGAAACATACTATGAACACAAAGAAATGAAATACAGGTACTGCTAAGGGAAATAGAGAAGATACAATAGGGTAATGTGCTAGAGAATGACTGGGAAGATGAGCTGGGGCTTGCTTCATCTGGACTGGTCAGGGAAGGCATATCCTCAGAGCTGACATATGAATTGAGGTCTGAATTAAGAAGCCACATCCGATCTGAGGAACATCTTAAGCAGAGGAAACAGCAGCACAAAGCCCTTAGGTTAAGGAATTTGTAATGTCTAGAAGCCTGTGTATCAGAAGGCTAACTAATCATGGTTATTTCCTGCTGGTGGGATTACAGATTACTGTGTATTTTCTTACCTGTAATATCCTTACTTTTCTATAATTGACATGGATTAATTTTTAATGAGAAATACAAGCTAATATAAGTAATAAAATATTGCTTTCATCCATGTACTTTAGATGGCAGTTTCCCAAAATGATTGCTCACAGTAACAAAGATGAGGCCTTAATCTAGAAAATCAGTAGGGCTCATTCTACCCACTTCATGATTAAAACAGTCTATTTCATACATCATTCTTATCTTGGCCCTCTATTTTTTCTGTTTTCTTAGTGGTTAAGTTGGGAAGAAATTAATTTGACCAAGGTAAGATATTCCATGGAAGCATAAGAATAGCTTAACGTTGCATCTTTGTTACAGAAGCTAGGTGTAGTAACATTAAAGCTGTGCATAAATCAGGGCAAATTTATTTTGACTCAAAGTTACAATAAACAAGTTGGGCACAGTGGAATTTACCTGTAGTCCCAGCCTCTTGGGAGGCTAAAGCAGGAGTATTGCTTGAGCCAGCTTGGGCAACATAACAAGACTCTGTCTCTAAAAAGTTATGATAGACAAAATGCATCCCGCTTACCTAGTGTTGAAACGGGGTGAGGCAGCAATCCCTCATGTATGATTTCCAATAACACAAATCCACCTTTAGATGCAGACACGCTATATATGATCTTACAAACAGGGTTTCTAGACACCAGCACTTACTGCAAAATTGTTAAGGGTATGTGAATAAGACATCTGCTTTCTATTGATTCTGTAGAGAGCAACTTACTGAATCATCACATTTCTTCCCACTGAAATAATAACTTTGGTCTTTGGTCTATTTTCTGATAAGATGGTAATAAATGATCCAAAGGAAAACATTCATTTGTAATCATGCTGTATAGCTATTCTCATTTATTTCTATTTAAGTTGATTTGACTTGATCTCTAAACATTCATTGTTTACCGTGGCAATGTAGAGATACGTGATTTGAACTACATGGCAGGTTAATTCACTAAAGATATAGAAGGTCTATGGAAAAGGGAGCTATTCTGCTGCGAGTAATACAAAGTTAACACACTTTGACAAAAGAAGGGAGAGGCTTTGACCTCTACTGAGCTAAATTTTATGAGCAATTGCACCATAAAATTGAAATTAAATATGTGTGGGATTTGGATTAAGTATACCTTGGGGGATATAGAAGGAGGAGGGACGGATGTTTTGGTGGGGTGGGGAGGAATCACTTTCTGAAATTTTTGCTTTAATTTGGCTCTGCCTAAGGGATTTTTAGGATTTATCTGATCTCTGAAGTTCTATTAGACTTTACCATTTAATGAAAAGCAGAATATGTTCAGTGTTAAAAGGGGCTCACTGTGTGGAAACTTTAATTAAAATGGAAAGTTTAGAAGAACATTTATATTAAATATTTTAATCTACTCAGTTTTCTTTTAGATACTTCTATTGTAAAAAAAAAAAAAAGTTCTTAACCTCTCTGAAGCTGTTACAAGTTTACGGGTTAAAGTAGTTTATAAAACAGACAGTTATGGGCTTTCTATACACCAAGGGACCTCAGAAATCTTGGTAGGACAGACGATAAAGAACACCCTGTTTGCTTGGATTACACATAAATAAAATAAAAATCCATCAGACAAGCATCTTGAATAATAAATAGAAGAGACAGAGCATTTGGTATTATCTTCAAGTACTGAAGAATGATCTTTGTAGTTATTTTTATATAAAAATGGTTGCTCTTCAAAGGGCATGATAAAAATATGGTTTTCCTAAAGGAAAATCTCATGGAAATCATGTAATCATTAAATGAATTGCTGATTTGGATCTATTTTTGCAAGACTGCCAGTAAAAAGTCAGGATTCAAAAAAGAGTGGTAACTTATATACACAACTACTAATGAGAATTGAGAACATTGGAAAACATGAACAAAATAATGTTATAGGACTTTCTACCTAATTCAGCTAAAAACAGGGTCCTTGTCACATTGCCATGAAGTATGAGGCTCGCAGATACTTTGAAGGTTGAGAAAATGCAATTTATTGGGCAAAAAGGAAAAAAAAGGGAAACAGGGACCCTGCAGAGCGAGAGTCCTGCTGGTATATCCTTCCTGCCAGTATATCCTTCCTGCCTCACAGATTGAATCCCAGGTTCCTCCCAGGAAGAGGAGGGGCCAAGCTCCTCCCTGCTGCAAATGGCACAAACTTCCGTGGCTCCACCCCAACGGGCACACCTTCCAGTGCACAGGCTGGTTGGAGTTTTTCCAGGAACCCCTTTACACTTGGCTGTCTCATTAAGTGATATAAACAAACATCAAATATGAGTCCATTATTGCCGATTCTGCCTTGGATGTGACAAACACCAATCAATTGATTATTGTACGCAACTAGTAAAATAGACAACATAGGAGTAATGTTTACCATTTTTTGCCAACTGAAGGCTATGACTTTACTCAAGAAAGTAGTTCTGGACACTGTACCTTGACAATGAACAACTGACAACATTCATAGTCTTTTGACAGTAGAGCTGTAATGAAAGACATAGACAGCATTCTTTTTTAATAAGTACACAGAATATGTCTGAGAGCAGCTCATTCTGTCAGTGTCATGAGATGAGGACTCACCTTCAGGACACCCTGAAGTTGTGGACCATTTGCACACCTTTTCAACAGTTCTATATTTTTATATATATATATTTCCCAGGTTTGTCTCAAAGGTGGGGTATTTTAAATACACACACCAAATTGGATTTTTCTTTAAATGATCTAATTTAATGAGATGGTCCGTCCATTGCAAAGTTGTTCAGACTTTGGAAGATGGGAGAGTGATATTTTAAATTCTCTAAAATATATTTCAGAGATGCAGAAGAGAAGCTCAAACTCAAGATATGACATTTATTTTAAAGGCTGATGAAGCTCCAAAAGACCATTTAAACTGCAAGTTGTAATGACATTTTGGAACATTTCAATAAAACATGATAAAGTACAGACTCAAACTATTTTGTTTTCAGACTTAAAGAACTAAGTGAATAAAACTATTAGAATATAAACAAAAGCAACAAAGTTTATTAGTAAAATCAAGAAAAAATTATCGTGACATCTAGAAGAATATTGAAACAAAAATTTTTCATAAACTGCAATGGGTCTCTAAATTTTAGAAGGTAATGAATGACTACAGACACTTCTACCTCTCTACTCTGGGCTGTAGCGCTCCGTTCCTGTCCTTGGAGCACCTCACAAGCAGTCTATGTCTTGTGACTTCAAGGATTCACTATGAACCATAGCATTGGTGTTGTCGAGTGAATCGACTAAAGTTTGTCTTTTTTCCCTTCATATACAATGTAAATTTAAATTTCTAAGTTCTGGTGTTAACTCCCTGTACTCCAGTAGATTCTCCTGTGTACTTCTTCGGAGGCAAGAACCACACTTGAGAGAGTAATGCTGTTAAGTGTTTTCATGCTTTAAATTCTAAGACTTTAAGATTAGGTCACTATCACTCTTCAATCCATGACTACTAGGCTGTGACCCAAATAATGTTTACTCATCTTGCTGACATTCCTTTTGTGAACTATAACCAGCTTTGCCTTAACACAATACTTAAAATTGGCCATTTAATATCTTATTAAATGGTCTCTGGGGAAAAACAATAAAGATGATTGACTATTTTGTATGTTATTTGCCTAAAGATTTAACATTTCTCCACATGTATTTAGGGACATACATTCTAACTTATACTTAATAGACATTACTAATGAAAATATACCACCCATAGAATATTCATATACCAAAAGCTGCATTAGAAGAAAGTAGTTTGGGAGAAACCTTAGGATTTACCATAAAACCCCAGAACTAAGAGCTGTGTAATAGAAAATCACACTCTGTTAGACATGCTTCCCAGTCGTTCTCAGAACTCTGTGATCTGTGGTCACACCCAGAGCTGAGAGACCAGTTGAACTTTGTAAGTTAACTTAATATGGTCAAATAAGTTATTAATATATTTCTACAAGTTTTTCCAGCTTGTGTAGTTAATCATTAAGATAGGCAGAGGTGGACCCATAAAGGGATCTAAAGAATAAATGTGCCTTAATATTTGATAAAGAGAAGGGAAGGACCCCAATCAGGTTTCTCTGTGCTGCATTATTTGGTAATCTTGGGAAAGTTACTTTCTTTTAAATTACCTTATTTAAACGGGAAAATCTGTACGCCAATGAGCTGCAGGTGCAGGACCTTGGTCCAAATATCATGCTTAAGATACACCTGAAACGTAAGTTTCTATGGAAATCCCTGATTTACTTAATAGTAATCAGATAAAAGCTTTTGTCTTAAATGCTTTTTATTGTGCACCTGAAAAGAATTTTATACCCATCACTAGGACCCTTCCTTACCACGCTGGGAGGAACAAATCTCCTTTTCTCTGAGTGTTCTAGAAAGCCTCAGGTGACAAAGTTGCTACCTATTGCAGTTGTCTGCAGATGAGGTAGAACTTGCACTATTCCTTTAATATTTAGTAGTTTTCATTGCTCAGTGTTAAATCTGCCAGATTCAGGAGATTCATTAGTTTATGAAGCTAATCTCCCAAGTCAAGAATATTTCCTCTATCAATTGAGGCACAATAATCAGGAAATTTTAAAAGAGTCATGAAGGGAAAGAATGTTTCTTACCAATAAAATGTGTGTGCTCTCCCAAGCATGCTGTGTTATAATTTCTTTTTTAGATTTGGATAAACATCTAAAATATTCCCAGAAATATTAAAGAACAGTAAACATCAGTTTAGGAAACAAGTTTTGAACCACATGGAACCAATATAAAAACTAAAGTTACATTCATTCTGGAAATGGCAGTCAGATGAAAGGTACTGCCAGATCTTTGCAAGAGCAATATTATGAGGAAGAGAATAAAAATAATCATCTATGGGAAAACATGGGCACATGCTCACACAGCCATCTACACAGACATACTAATCCATGGCCATCCACTCGTGTTCCTCTACATACTTGTATATTTGGATACCTCTGAAAGTTCTCATTGCTAAGTTTAGCTATGTATTTTTATATGGGCCTATTTGTTTAGCTATTTTTCTATATCAACCATTTATACAAAACTCCCCACTCTGTCCAAAACACAGACCAAAGTGGCAGAACACGGACATTCACAACAAATAGGCTAAGGGACAGTAGCCTCAAGCTCTTTTGTTTCCACCAGTTGTGTCCTGAGATTCAATTTATTTGTCCCAAACCTCAGAATAAAAGTATTACAAATGAAGTGCAACAAGAAATTTACTGTTCCTATGAAAATTTGGTTAAAAGTATTACAATATTTTGACAATGGAAGTAATTAAGAATGTTTTTAAATTCGATGTGGGCAAGAAAATTGTTAAAGAATCGGGAGGAAAATATTAACATTCTAGGAAGATTCTGCACTCTTCTTTAAAAGTGTCTCAGTTCTCATTCTATTTTAAAAGTGGGTACAGTAGTTGATGAATTTCAGGTGTGGGAGATACAAGAAAAACAGTGACAAGTTCTAGCAGTAGATCCATATCTAAAGACAAGGACTTGTAACAACCTGGATACCAAAAGATTAATTAAAAGATGCACATTTGTATAAGTTAAAAAAAATTTAAGATGTGTATATATGTTTTAAGGACTCCCTGCTTTAACTACATTTTTCAATTAACCAGTTGCCTGTTAGTCTGGACCTCATCATAGAAAAACTGTCCTGGCCGGGCGCGGTGGCTCAAGCCTGTAATCCCAGCACTTTGGGAGGCCGAGATGGGCGGATCACGAGGTCAGGAGATCGAGACCATCCTGGCTAACCCGGTGAAACCCCATCTCTACTAAAAGATACAAAAAACTAGCTGGGCGAGGTAGCGGGCGCCTGTAGTCCCAGCTACTTGGGAGGCTGAGGCAGGAGAATGGCGTAAACCCGGGAGGCGGAGCTTGCAGTGAGCTGAGATCCGGCCACTGCACTCCAGCCTGGGGGACAGAGCGAGACTCCATCTCAAAAAAAAAAAAAAAAAAAAAAAGAAAAACTGTCCTAATACAGATAACTTACCTTGGTTCCATCCTAGCAAGTGCTTAAGTCACCTTCCAAAAAGATGTACATGTTGCATAAAAGTATAAAATCAAAGCTGAGATTTTAAGGAGGAATGGAAAAAACAAGGAGAGAATAATACAGCCAGTTTTATTCAGTCATGAGATTTGGGTCAGTTTAGTTTTCTAATGCCAAAGCAGAGAGATGAATTAACCACAAGATTCATTGCATCCAAATTAAGAAAAAAATGAAAAACTGGTTGCTCTGGCAAAGCACAACTTTTCCTGATATCAAGAAAAATCTGATAAAAAGTGGGTCACTCTAGCAAAGTTGTTTGGGTACTAACTATAGCTGAAATAAGGTACATTCACGAAGTACGAAGTGTTTGAAAAACTAAAAAGAACTTCATTATACGGCAGTATTTAATCGTAAATTTCCAACATAACCTTGTACTAATAGCAGCTCATTTATTGAGCACTTACCTTATGAGGAACAGGGTTCTCGGCTGATGGGGATGATCTCTTTGTCCTCATGGCATCCTCCTCACAGAGGATAGGTGCTATTATTGGCACCATTTTAAAGGGGAGGAATCTGAGTCCCAGAGGCCAAGTAATTGGGCCAAAGTTGTAGGGCTACCAAACAGAAAACCAGCTCCAGCATGCTAAACCACTTTCCAGCACAAGGCTGAACTTTTCCCTTCTCAGGTATTTGCAGTTCATACTATTGAGCCTACTCCTTGGAAAGCTTCCCTCAGCTGCTTTTGCTTGCAATCGTTCTCATACCTGACTACACACACATTAGAATTACCTGGGAAGCTTTAAAAAACAAACAAGCCTTTTGGCTCCACCCTAAGTAGCTCTGATTCAATCCATCTGGGGAGGGACTTGGCATCAGTATTTTTTTTTAAGTCACCTTAGGTTGTTGACCATTGAAAGTGAGGCAAGCACCTCTTTATACTTAATGATAAATGCAGATTTGCAAAATAAGTATCCTGTCAAACACATTAGTGGCTGGGGTGATTGCACAATGGCCCATGTGCTGCTGCTTGGCCTGGCCCTCTATTGGGCAGCTCTATTGAGAGTTGATACACTTGTAACACTTCACTTTGTCAGCTTTGTGGCTTCAGTCACAATTCCATGTTAACACAAAAAGTTTCATTGACATTATATTACATTAATTTGTAGTCAGCCTTGAAGACTTTTTTGATTATCTTTCCTGTGTAACAAATCATCTCAAAACCTAGTGGCATAAAACACCACCATTTCATCATGCTCACAGATTCTATGAGTCAGAAACTTGGACATTGCAAGGCAGGTGTGGTTTATCTCTACTGGGCAGTGTAGCAGTTCCAGCTGACTTGATTGTACCGGGCAGGAATTATCTGGAGGCTTCTTCATTGATAGATCTTGGCTGGGCTAGAATGACTTGAAGCCTGGCTGCAGCTGAGACTGGCAACTTCAACACCTTACACCTGGGCTCCCCACATGGCCTGGCCTCCTCCTCATACTTTCTGAGCCTCAGGATAGCTGGGCTTTCCACCTGGCAGCTTGGGGCTCTGGGAGTGAATGTTTACTCCAGCTGACATCCACAGTCTTTCCAGTTTCCTGGTCTTTTCTGTCCCTACTTTGGACAATTATTTTGCATAATTTCTGCTGAACTGTAGTGGTGGAAAACAGTCACAAATCTGTTCAAGAGGAGGAGACCAAAAGCCCCACAAGTGCTTTTTAGCCTCAAGGATAAAATCCATTATTATGTTTCCTTCAAAGTATATAATTCCTATCTTAATAACTGTTTAAATATTTATTGAATAAACTGGTACAACCAATTCATTATATAGTTTATAATGGTTTTTATACCTGTTGGAAGGTAAATAGAACTGTATTTAAAGTGCACTTTGTGGCCGGGCACGGTGGCTCACACCTGTAATCCCAGCACTTTGGGAGGCCAAGGCGGGCGGATCACTTGAGACCAGGAGTTTGAGACCAGCCTGGGAACATGGCAAAACCCCATCTCTACTGAAAATACAAAAATGAGCCAGGCATGTTGCTGCACACCCATAATCCTTGCTACTTGGGAGACTGAGGCATGAGAATCACTTGAACCCAGGAGGTGGAGGTTACAGTGAGCCGAGATAGTGCCACTGCACTCCAGCCTGTGTGACAGAATGAGACCCTGTCAAATAAATACATAAATAAATAAATAGTGCACTTTGCAGTGCATGTACTGTTACAATCTAACTGAAGTATTTTATTGTTACCCGTGCTTAAAGCACTATAGATGCATAACTATGTCTGTTTAACTTCATTCCATAGTGAGACAAAGATGCTTGGTTTCAATCATTTTTCCTTGAATATTACTGTGCAAGTTGTGCTAAAACACAATAATAAAATAAGTAAATAAATAAAAAATAAACAAAGTGCCCCTTGCTTAGCAAAGAATGCATCTAATCAGGCTCACTCAGGGTGGTTAGAGCAGGTTGCTTACGGAGAAGAGATCCACGCCACACTCTGCTTTCACACAGCTTTTCATCAATAGATAGCATTGCTTATAAATGGGGTCTGGGAAAAAATAATGGCCTCAGTCAAGCTAATCAATTTTTCTAGATAATAATCCAAAGTGAATGTTGTATGGTATTATTACTTACCAATGTCTGTGATAAGTACAGCCAAGTTTGGGGTTTTCTGGATACTTCTTTTAGTTTTCCTTTAGTTTCCAGGGAGCAAGTTATAATTACAGGAACTTTCAATGATGTTTTAAGGATTATTTTCATCTCACTGCTGCGTTTCTTGTAAAAATGGAAAGTCCCAGATTTGTACTGGCACATTGGATTAAAATTCATCAGTCGCTGCATTTTTTCCAGATCTATTTCTTAATTACTTAAACTGATTTAGGTAATTAGTTGGCTCTCTACCAATCCTTTACTAAGTTTAGTTTGAGGTTTGTTTCAGTGTTGTGATAGGATGAATAATGGCCTCTTAAAGACAGCCAAGTCCTAATTCCCAGAACCAGTGAATATGGGTACCTTGTTTTGTAAAAGAGACTTTGCACACGTGATTAAGTTATAGATCTTGAGGTGAGAGATTATTCTGGGTTATTGGGTTGGGCCAATGTAATCACAGGGTCCTGATAGGAGGGAGGCAGGAGATCAGAGTGAATAACAGCAGATAGAGGCAAGAGATTGGGATGACATGAGAATGAGGTCAAGGGCCACAGAATGCAGATGGCCTGAGAAGCTGACAGAGGCAAGAAAATGGATTCTCCCCATGTCCCAGAAGGAACCAGCCCTGCCAGCACCTTGATGGTTGCCCAGGGAGACTGACTTTGGATTTCTGACTTCCAGAACTATAAGAGAAATAATTCTCATTGTTTTAAACCATTCAGTTTTGGTAATTTGTCACAGTAGCCATAGGGAACTAATATAAACATTGATGTCATTCAAGACATACAGCTGTACATTTCATTTGATTGGTTGAACTATTGGTGTGGATATTGATTCCTACACCTAGTAGCTAAGTTTACTTCATTGCTGTCAAAATGCAAACTACTGTTGGCTTAGATTTTATTGATGACTTGAGAAAATATTATATATGTTCATCTATAAGGAAATCACTAAGTTAAAATTCAGAATTAAAAATCAGATAGAGTGGCTAGTCGTTTTACCAAAGGTTGTTTTGTTTATCAGAGGCAAATTTGCTGCATGAGTCATAAATATCATGGAGCCACACTAAAACATTTCAAAAGTGAGTCAACTTACAAAACTGCAATTTGCTTCCAAACTCTTCAAGTACATCTATCACATAAGGAAATCAAGCAAGGAAGTAAGTAATAAATGTAATAAACATAATTAATACTTAAAATTCATTCAAATACTCTTAAAAATTTTTTTAAGTGCCAAGGGCTATAAAATAGGTTTGGCATTATTAGCCAAATCCTTTTCCTTAGATTCCCCATTTGTGCCCAAATGTACTGAGTTATTCTAAAAATAAAATAAATTACGTGGCAGTGCCTAGATTAGTATCTGGCACATGGTAGGTATACAATAAATATCTGCTGGGTGTGAATGGAAGGGGTGTCGGCAGCTGCATAGCAGCAGATCTTGTTCATTGGCAGGTGATGGATGCCACCCCCAGCTTAGACCCGAGAGAATGCCTTTTCCTCCCTTTCAGTAAAAAAGAGGGTAGAAAAGGTCCCTTCACTCTGGCCCTGTGCCAGGGCCTCCAGTTATTAATATTAGTACAGTAAATAACTAGTGTCTGCATGACATGTTTTCAGGCTGTCACATCTTGACAATGTTAGAGAATCTGTGAACAGGAAGTGAATTTTGAAGTACTTAATATGTGTTTTACTTCAGAGTTCCCTTAAGAGCGAGATAACAGATCTAAGAACAAGTGGTTACTTTAGTAGATCATTTTTGTTCAGTATTTAGGCAAATACCTGATTGATTAATTTGCTCTTTCTTTTCGTCAGTTAAATGTTAGTAAAACATTCTCTCTCAAAAGTAATGTGGAGTATACTGTAAGCTGACTTTGACTGTGCACATGAGCTGTTCCAGAATTTAGCTACATGGCTGAGAAGCCATGAGTAAGGAATAGGAAAATTTTTTTTTTTTTTTTTTTTTTTTGAGACAAGGTATGCCCTCTGTCACCCAGGCTGGAGGAGTGCAGTGGCACGATCACAACTCCACTGCAGCCTTGACCTCTGGGCCCAAGGAAACTTTCCACCTCAGTCTCCTGAGTAACTGGGACTACAGGAGTACACACTACCATAGCCAGCTAACTTTTTATTTTTTGTAGAGACAAGGTCGAGGCTGCAGTGAGTCTTGATCATGCCACTGCCTGGGTGACCGTGAGACTCTATCTCAGTGTGTGACCCCCAAATGCAGTAAAGCTCTGTTTCTGATCTGAAACTATATAAATCGATGTTTTAGGCTCATTGTCCTTTCCAACATAGTATAAATTATTTTTTGTAGAGTAGTGATTCTCAGCCAAGGGAAATTTTGTCTCCTAGGGGACATTTGACAATATTTGGAGACATTTATGGTTGTCACAACTGGGGGTGGAGTGCTACCAGCATCTAGTGGGGAGAGTCTAGAGATGCTGCTAAACAACCTTCTGTGCACAGGACAGCCGCTGCAACAATGACCCCAAACATCAATAGTGCCAAGGCTGAGAAACCCACGAATAAGCTCATGCAGGGAATGACATGGGTTAGGGAAGGGAGCTTGTTATGAGTGAAAGCTAGCAGTTGTGTTCCCTGTGAACATTTTGCTGGTTGCCTAGTTGCAATTTTGCAATGTTGATTATTACTTAAGGGGAAGTAAAGCATGCTCAAACTGAGTGGGAGATGCAGATGTAAACTTTCTTAACCATGATAAGGTTTCTCTGCTGAGGACATTTAGAAATATGATTTGTGCATTTACAGAAATATAAGACATTTAAATGATCCATCTTCTTAGTTTTACTTTATTTCTGAAGAAAACACTCACATGAAATTCTATTCTTTTGCTATTCTTAGGCATAGCAAAAGAATTCTCTGATGGGAACTCTTCACCATACCAGGAAATTTATTCACAGTGGAAAGTCCTACATATTTTCTTGCTGGAGGCTCAAGTCCACCCACACTAGGCAAGGCATTACCTATAAATGCTCAATATTCAAAAGCGTAGGCCAGTAGTTGGGTCACCACCTGGGAGCTTGTTAACAGGCAGAATCTCAGGCCCTACCCAGACCTACAGAATCAGAGTCTGCATTGTGACAAGATCCTTCAAGGATTCCCACGCATATTCAAGATCAAGAAGTACCGAAATGGTTTTCATTCCATGGTAATAAAGCCCTAATATCTGAGATTGCGAATAAAATGGATTTTATTCTTATCAAAATATGTGGGGATTTGTTTATGACTAGCAATGCTGTATTGGGAAAGTTGGTTTACCTCTTGAGCTTCAGTACTGTCATTTGTATAAAGAAGGAGTGAAGATGAGAAGATCTCTAACTTCTTTTCTCGCATTGTAGGGAATACAATGTTTTTTTTCCAGTGTAAACACAATCCATACAGTCTGGGTTGTCCTGCTGAGGGTAAACGTAAAAACCAGAGGGTCTCTGGCCAGCAGATGCCAGAGTTGCACAGAGCTATGTTAATAAACAGTGACTGAATTCTTATGGAATTCCACCTCCAGTCTCGAAACTGAGCCTACTGAAGGGGTGTGCCCCTTGGTTGGCACTTGGGCCTATTCTTGGCATTGGTATTCTCTGCCTCAATGTTTGCCTGAACATTGCATATAAATTAACCCATTATTCGGAACCAGCACAGTCTGCAGAAGTGGGCTCTGCCTGGGAGTGCCAAGGGGTAGCTCTTGGGCCATGCCCACTGCTCCTGGCCACCTCACTCGAGTGTTGAAGTAGAGGTCGTCCAGCTACATTCTAGTAAACACTGTCTGAATATTGAGAGGCTGGGTGTGGGAGTATCTTATAGGACAGCTCACAAAGATAAAACGTGATCTACAATTCAACTTATTTCAAAAACTACCTCTGGCAAGTGATTTGGGGAGATAGTACTTTTGCTTTTCTTGGTGCACTCAAGAGACTGCATTAACTTGAATGCTGTAATTATTTCACATTGCACACATATATGAAAACCTCATATTGTACTCCTTAAATATATACAATTTTTATTTGTTAATTGTACCTCAATAATTATACCCCAGAGCTGGAAAAACATATATATTTGGGTATTAGCCTACATGTGAGGATATAAAAATGTTCCATCATATATATAACCTAATATTTTAAATAAAATATTTGGTTGTCCAAAATTTACAAACACATGCAAAATAGAAGAGAGTGAGAGACTGCAAGATCACACTGGCAAGCCAAATCACAGATTCCACCACACCTCTGTTCCTATAAAGTACTGGAGGGACCTTGAAAGTTACTTTGCCTTTGAAAAAGATGGAGTAATTAAAGTAGAAAAATAAAAGTTATTTTTACTATAAACTTACTATATTTACTTACTATAAACTTACTGAACTTAATATAGTTTCCTATACTAGGGTATACGAAAAATATATGTTTACTATTGTATAGGTAGCCAGTATAAACTGCTCTATGATCTAAAGTTGTGAATAATGCCACATTTCTTTATTTCCCAAGTCAAATTAGAACTGGGCCCAGCTGCCAACCATCAGATGGCAGAAAGTCCAGATTACTTTCTCTCTCTGGTCATTCAATAATTCGGAAGGCTCAAGCCTTGCCTCTGGCAGATGGTGAGGTTGGAGGCCTGGGGTTGGCTTCCAAACTGGTGGCTACTGCAGACCCCGTGCTGCTCCTCATGTCAGGCTCTGCTCACACTGGTTCACTGCCATTGCAGTTCCACATATGTTCAGCTTTTTGCCTGGCCAGAGCAGCCCTCCACTGATGGATTCACTCCATGATGAGGTTACTCCATTCCCACTGTCCCATTAGGAAGAGGTTGGACCTTAGACATAGAACAGACTAGCCCTTCCACCTCCTGGAAGGAGAAAGTTTCTCTTCCATACCTGGCTAAAGAGCCACAGGGGTCACTCCTCCTGCCCCTCTGTGAAGGGCACCCACAGAAGAGACACATGCAGGTTAAATTTCCAGCCAGTCAGTCTGCTTTACTGAGTATGTTAACTTTATAACACTTTCTTATATCTAATTAGAGATAGAGCTGATATCTGAGTCAACCAAGGAACTTAAAAAATGCAGATGGATCTCTGCTGGAGCAAAGCTGTGTTTTCTAAAGCTCTGTGTGTGTTTCCAATGATCTGCTGGCTTGGGAATCACTGGAGAAAAGAAAAGCGCATACTTGGGAGTGAAACAGCCCAGGATTGTGATTCAGCTCTGCTACTCATTATTCCTATGAACTTGGGCAAATAATCACCTCTCTGAGACTGTAATTATTATTATTTAATTTGTAAAATATGTTTAAAAAAGAATCTCAGTCTTCTATCATAACGGTAAAAATTATAGAGCAATCATTACTACTTGATGAATTTTTAAGCACTGTAGTGGGAGTTTGCTTTGTTACAATCTAAACTGTCTGGAGAGCAATTGGCAGTTACTTTTTGGACATTTTAAATGTACATATCCTTTGTTGCTGATATGCCAATACTAAGAATTTAATGAAACAAAATGTCTCCAAAAGTGCACAAAGATGCACAAAGATAATTATTTCTGCATTGTCAAATAGTAAAAAAATGTAAACAGCCTAAATTCTCATTAATGGGGAATAGATTGGATAATTTGTGTTGTAGGAATACATTAAATCACTATCCATATTCTTGTAAAACACCTGAATTACATATACAGTCATGCAATCAACACCTTAACAGTGAAAAAGCTACACACACACGCATGCACACACACACACACACACACACACTACATTGAAATGATTGCTTACAAATAGCATATGAAAGTATATATTAATACATCAGTCACAGGTCATTAAAAATGGCTACCTTTGAAGACTGGCTTAGGGAGATGGTACTTTCGCTTTATTTATTTATTTCTGAGGTGGAGTCTCACTTGGGAGCAGTGGTACAATCCTGGCTCACTGCAACATCTGTCTCCTGGGTTCAACCGAACCTCCCGCCTCAGCCTCCCAAGTAGCTGGGATTACAAGCATGTGCCATCACACCGGGCTAATTTTTTGTATTTTTAGTAGAGACAGGGTTTCACCACATTGGCTAGGCTGGTCTCAAACTCCTGACCTCAAGTGATCCATCTGCCTCGGCCTCCCAAAGTGCTGGGATTACAGGTATGAGCTGCTATGCCCAGCCTTGCTTTTTTATTTCAAGCATTCCTTTACTCTGAAATTTTCGCACTAGCAAGTGCTGCTTTGGTAGATTTTTTTGAACGTTTATTAAAGCTTGACTTTGTACAGTGGACACATATTATTTCTGTAAGCTGAAACAAAAAAGATGAACAATTTTTGATTACATAATATTACCAATCCTACCACTGTGTGGTCATCAACATACTATAAACTCTTATTCACTGCATATAATTTATTGCATCAAAGGTCTCTCTTCTCTGGACTCAGCATGAATAAGTGGCTTCCTTCTAACTGCCATGTTCTGCCAGGTGATCAACTCTACAGAGTAAGCAGCCATTTATGAATTTCATGGGGGCAGTTGGAAAAGAGAAAGACACAGATGTGACACAGGACTTCTCAGAAAACGACCACTTCAGTCCATTTCCTGGATTTTCTCCAACACAGCAAACTCTGTCCTTTTGGAAGTGCTCCTTCTTCTAGTAGTGGCTGTCAATTAAGGGCAATTTCCTCTCAATTCCAAGGGAACATTCAACAATGTCTGGAGACGTTTTTTGATTATTACACCTGGAGGTGGGCGTGTTACTGATGTCTACAGGTGTAGAAGTCAGGAATGCTGCTGAACATCCTACAATGCACAGGACAGACTTCTCTACCCAGAAGACTTCTCTAGCACAAATAGTGCTGAGGATGAAAGCCCTTGCTTTACATAGAGATGAAAGGGGCATTCCTTTTAAGTGGTGAGGAAATGCTATGCTTGCCTCGTAAAGTCAGCTTGTACCATTCATAACTGTATTGATGGTTTGTGTCAAATTTTAAATACTCATGGATTTTTAACTAAAGCAATTAAGGAGAATTGGAGGCTCTAGATCTTTTAATGGGTATATTGCCACCATTATAAAATTAGAAAAAGAATCAGCTACTATGAACTTCATTGACAGGAATTCCAAATTGACTATGAATGTTAAATGCTCTCTCAGCATCAGTTGTATCTAGTACCACAGCTTCTAGCAGTCAGGGTTGTGACCAGAATGATTTTTCTTCCTTTCTTTACATTTTTTGGTTTGTTCTTTTTTTCAAAATCATTCTCAAAAAGTGTGTGTGTGTGTTGGGGGCAGAAGGGATGGAGAAGGATTTGAATTTGATTAGAACAAGAATATATTAAAAAAATTGTATGTAGCATGAACAGAAGATCTAAATGCAAAATAACAGCAGAAAAAATGGAGAGTAGCAGGTTAACACAAGCTAGTGAGAGGTGAAATAATAACAAAATTGTGCAGACTTGTAAGGACATAATCCATTACTCTAGTTGTGTCCTGATCTGGTTTTGAGCTTCTTGGTGTTCAAAATAAAAAGGGAATCATTTACAATTTGTTAGGGGAAAACAGGCTGTTTTCTTAGTTCTAACACTTAAGTAAAAGGCCTATGGATCTTTTCTAAGAGGTTTAACTATGTACCCTAGAGTAAATAGAGTAATATGTCTTATAAGGAAACTAAGATAAAAACAACACAACAAACCTCAGTGAAACACTTTCTGCAGATGACCCAAATGATAGGGCTGAACCACAAAGAGTTATCTGATAGTCAAGTTTGAGTGAAAGAAAATTTAAGAATATCTTTATAAGTGATATAGAGAAATAACCATATCACTTATCTTTATAAGTGATATAGAGAAATGACCATATCACTTATAAAGATTATATACTTCAGGTGTGGAGATAACATAAAAATCTTCCACATAGTGAAAAACTAGATTGGGGGACGGGGTAGAAGAGTATAGGAAATTTTTATAAATCTGTCTGCTTAGGCAGAGAAATGTCAGATAAGTTTAACATGGACAGATGCATCATTTGTATTCCAAGGACTACCTTAAATAAGAACTCTGGGCCACAGGGACTATACAAGAAAAGAGACTGGGATCTTTTATCATAAGTCAGGTTTTATTTAAGTATTTTTCTTGGAATGCTAGCACCATGTGATAAGCTCTGCAAATGGTTTCAGTGTCAAATGAGTTCGAAAAATATTGCATACCAAGTTCCATATTTTGGAAAATTACAACACATATTAATACATTAGAGACCTGTAGTAAAGGAATCTGATTAACTTTCATTTGCCCAGTGTTTTCCAAACTTATTTGATAATGAACTTAACATCTTGTGTGATTGATATTCTGTAAAACACATATTGAAAAACATTTTGCAGAATGTTTCTGAAGATATCAACTCAATGTGCTATCGAGATTAAAATCACCAAGAAAATGTCATAGTGAAAAATGTTACAGGAACAGTAGACATTAACTCAATGTTCTTGCATGCCCTAGTCCAGAATAGAATATTCTGATATATCTACACTTCAAACAAGTTTACAATGGAAGTATGGCCTTCTCAAAACTCCAAACGGCTGGTAAAAAATTACTATCTATTAAAAGTCAGGCATATGGATGATACTCAGAAGTGAAATGTCCTTTCTATACTATAAAATTCATTGGGTAATTTAACTTTTGAAATGAATTTTTAAATGCTGTAGTTTGCAAATTGAAGGAAAATATGGGAGTCTATTATCCAAGTCTTGTGTTACTTTCATTTAAAACTGAAATATTATAACTTTTTAAATATCCAATTTGCAATTTAAGCTTTTTCTTCGATACGTACACAAATGTAAAAGTAAATTTTGTAAGTGGCAGAGGCACACATACTTTTCCAGAAAATATGGAATTCTGGAAAAAACAGTCATCTTGAATATCCTATAATATATGGCACAAATGTCCAATGAGAGACATTTAATTTCATATCTCACTTGAATCAAGGAGAGAAACGTCCTGAAAGACTGGTCAGCCAAACGGCCAAATCATTCTAAAATCTGGTTATATTAATTTACTATACAAATGAGAGGCACTTGAGACAGAATAAGCATTAATTATCTCACATTCTAGCCTCAATTTCCTCAACCATGGGAATAATAACTCCTCAATAGATTCTACAACAGTAATCCTGCCTTATTTCTTGGAATTAGCCCATAGTTGAATACAGAAACTAAGGGAAATTGTATATCCTTGATGAATGTAGTTAAACCAGTGGTTCAACACTTATTGTATCCTCTCAAAGACCACCATATTTTTTAAAATTATACTTTAAGTTCTAGGGTACATGTGCACAACGTGCAGGTTTGTTACATAGGTATACATGTGCCATATTGGTGTGCTGTACCCATTAACTCGTCATTTACATTAGGTATATTTCCTAATACTATCCCTCCCCCCTACCCCCACCCCACAACAGGCCCCAGTGTGTGATGTTCCCCTTCCTATATCCAAGTGTTCTCATTGTTCAATTCCCACCTATGAGTGAGAACATGCAGAGTTTGGTTTTTTGTCCTTGCAATAGTTTGCTGAGAATGATAGTTTCCAGCTTCATCCATGTCCCTACAAAGGACATGAACTCATCCTTTTTTATGGCTGCATAGTATTCCATGGTGTATATGTGTCACATTTTGTTAATCCAGTCTATCATTTATGGACATTTGGGTTGGTTCCAAGTCTTTGCTATTGTGAATAGTGCCACAATAAACATACGTGTGCATGTGTCTTTATAGCAGCATGATTTGTAATCCTTTGGATATATACCCAGTAATAGGATCCCTGGGTCAAAAGGTATTTCTAGTTGTAGATCCTTTAGGAATCGCCACACTGTCTTCTACAATCATTGAACTAGTTTACAGTCCCACCAACAGTGTAAAAGTGTTCCTATTTCTCCACATCCTCTCTAGCACCTGTTGTTTCCTGACTTTTCAATGATCGCCATTCTAACTGGTGTGAGATGGTATCTCATTGTGGTTTTGATTTGCATTTCTCTGATGACCAGTGATGATGAGCATTTTGCTTCAAAGAGAATGAAATACCTAGGAATCCAACTTACAAGGGATGTGAAGGACCTCTTCAAGGAGAACTACAAACCACTGCTCAATGAAATAAAAGAGGACACAAACAAATGGAAGAACATTCAATGCTTATGGATAGGAAGAATCAATATCATGAAAATGGCCATACTGCCCCAGGTAATTTATAGATTCAATGCCATTCCTATCAAGCTACTGATGACTTTCTTCACAGAATTGGAAAAAACTACTTTAAAGTTCATATGGAACCAAAAAAGAGTCCACATTGCCAAGTCAATCCTAAGCCAAAAGAACAAAGCTGGAGGCATCATGCTACCTGACTTCAAACTATACTACAAGGCTACAGAAACCAAAACAGCATGGTACCAGTACCAAAACAGAGCTATAGACCAATGGAACAGAACAGAGCCCTCAGAAATAATGCTACACATCTACAACCATCTGATCTTTGACAAACCTGACAAAAACAAGCAATGGGGAAAGGATTCCCTATTTAATAAATGGTGCTGGGAAAACTGGCTAGCCATATGTAGAAAGCTGAAACTGGATCCTTTCCTTACACATTATACAAAAATTAATTCAAGATGGATTAAAGACTTAAATGTTAGACCTAAAACCATAAAAACCCTAGAAGAAAACCTAAGCAATACCACTCAGGACATAGGCATGGGCAAGGATTTCATGTCTAAAACACAAAAAGCAATGACAACAAAAGCCAAAATTGACAAATGGGATCTAATTAAACTAAAGAGCTTCTGCACAGCAAAAGAAACTACCATCAGAGTGAACAGGCAACCTACAGAATGGGAGAAAATTTTTGCAATCTACTCATCTGACAAAGGGCTAATATCCAGAATCTACAAAGAACTCAAACAAATTTACAAGAAAAAAAACAACCCCATCAAAAAGTGGGCAAAGGATATGAACAGACAGTTCTCAAAAGAAGATATTTATGCAGCCAACAGACAGATGAAAAAATGCTCACCATGAAATATTTTTAAACGTTTGAACTTGGAAGTCAGAAGACTTGAGTAATCCTAGCTATTTGGGAGGCTGAGGCAGGATAATCGCTTGAACTCGAGAGGTGGAGGTTTTGGTGAGCTGAGATTGCGCCCTTGCACCCCAGCCTGAGCAACAAGAGCAAAACTCCATCAAAAAAAAAAATAAATCAATCAATAAAAAAATAAAAGATATCATTAGTTATTAGTTGTGTGGTATTTAATACTATTGGAGTCACCCTTTTTCATAACAACTCACCTTCTAGTGTACTAGTCAGAATCAGTTCTGATAATGGAGGTAAAATTTCTGTGCAATAAAGTTCTGAACAAATATATGCTGCACTATATCCAGGAAAGAAGAGCTTTTGTGACAGTTTTGGGTCACTTTTCTCTTTTAATAGTCTTTTCTTATACCTTATTGGATGATAATATGATGATATAGGTAAAAACTTGTTTGTTTTTTTCATATACAAACATCTTAAGATGTATAGCTGTAAAAAGTGTCCCCAAAATAGCTTTGTTAATTTTAAATGCAGAACTAACACTTAAAGATGTGTAACTGACGTTGTTTATATAATGTCTCACCCACTGTAATACAGCCATTTTTCTTCCAGGAATCAGGCCAATTTGTAGGACTATTTGCAAAGACCAGACATTTATCAGGACCCTTTTGCAGAAACACAAGTGGGGCTGTAAGCAATGCATTTCCTGGCTTCTGACATGAGCTAAACATCTGTTCAAGGCAAGGCTGCAATGAAACTGTGAGTTGGCTATTCTTCCACATTTCTTTGCAATGCCAAGGCAAGGCTGGGGCCCAGAAGGCACGACTGTCAGCCTCGTGAAGTGGAGGTTCTTTTGTAGGTCCCAAGGCATCTGAGAATGGAGAGGAGGGACAGGAAGTGCTGCCAGACCTTCCTGTCCTCCCCTGCAGAAGTTATCAAAGCCAGGGAGAAGTACAGAAAACAGCTCTCCTATTTTTCTCTAGCAATGGAGGAGTAAATGCATCTCTTGGCTTCGTTAAGATCTGTAACTATTGTATTAGTGTCCCATTGCTGCTGTAACAACTTACCACAACTTAGTGGCTTAAAAAACACAAATGTATTATCTTAACAGTACTAAAATCAAGGTGCTGATAGAGCTGTGTTCTTTCTGGTGGCACTAAGGGAGAATTATTAGTTTCCCTGCCCTTTCTAGCTTTTAGAGGCAGTCTGCATTCCTTGGCTTGTGACCCTTTATCTTCAAGGCCATCAACATAGCATCTTCGAATCTCTCTCTCTCTCTGACCTCTTCTTCTGTTATCACATCCCCTCCTCCACCCTCCTCTTAGAAGGACCCTTGTGATTATATTAGCACCTCCCCATCTCGATGTCCTTAACTTAATCACACATGCTAAGTACCTCTTCTGTCTACCTCAGCTATCTTAGTCATCTTCATGGCTCTTTTGAAAAACTGCCTTTTAAACATAAGATTTCTTTTTTAAAAAAATTTATAACTTAATCATGTGTAAGACTAGGGTACTTGTATTAACCCTATGTGGATATAGTAAGTAAATGAAATAACCCAAATTAAGCAACTGGCAGAAAAACAGAGCAAAGCACATACATGATGCTTTTAGGTCTACTCTCTGAAAAAGCTCTTAATTAGCAGGTGCAAAGCCTAGATCTGTATCGGCCACTACCTGTGTGACATGAACAGGCTACTTTACTTCTTTGGTCTTCGTTTCCTCAACTCTAAGTGTATAACTTGGGTTTTCTCATCATCCTGTGAGAATTGGTATTAATGACTCAGTTTTAATATGACCCCACCTATGAAAGGAAGAACTTACAAGCTCCCCACAGTCTCACCCATTTATTTTTATAAAGGTATTAAGAGGATACTTCACATGGATTCACCCAGTGAACTCTCTCAAGAATTTCCAATTGGGGCCACTTTGGTTTACTCTGGTCCAGCAAGGAAAACAGATAATATGTAGGATAGGAAATAACAGATGATTTAAGACAACCGTGACTGGGAACATGAAAGAGGCCAAAAAGCAAAGAATTTCATAGACATTGGAAATAACCATAAGTTAAATGATAGCCTCTGGAAAGACAGGATTGAAACCACTATTCATAGCCATCATTCCTTTACCGAGGCACTACTTCTACACTGAGCCAATTCATCTCCTGTAAAGGCTGCAAAGTTTTATTTGCCAACATTTTATCTAACGGTACTCATGGATAGCATAGTTCACTTCCAATATTCTACGTCATTGTATTTACTTTCTGCATCCTTATTTGGATAATTTAAATCCTACCATAAAAGAATACGTGGCAGCTTACATTAAAACTTTAAAAAAAGGATGTGATATCAAGAGGGATGTAACAAATGAAGTAGGAATAGCACTAAGGCAGAAACACACATACTTTTGCCTGAAATAAAGGCAGGAGGAAGCTGTTGCATATAAATAAAAAACCTGAATTCTGTGCTTCCTGGAAGTGTAAACAAGAAGTAAGCAAATTAAATTATACAGAATTTTGCCAGGAAGGACAAGTATATTTTAAGTCTGAACGCTGACTTACTTCTGCACCGATAGAATAATGGGCAGTGTAAAGAACCCTTAGGAAAAGTTTTTACTCAATGGGTAAAACTATAAATTTGCCTTGTAATTATGATGATGACAGTGGTGGTGGTGGAGGTGATGTTTTTGATAGAAAAATATTTTTACTATTAGGAGGTTTCCATGAAGAAGGATGAATTTTCTTAGCCTTTTGACTCATTAAAAAGGACAGGAGGCAGAGAAATACTAAGTAGAAAGGGTGGGGTCCCTGGCAAGGGTTCCTCAAGCCTGAACCCACAGCCCTAAATGAGAACTTCACGTCCTTGTTTTCCCACCCGAATATTGCCTTTTCCAAAACCACCCTGGCCTGCCCCACCCCCTACCCTGTATCCATAAAATCTCCAAGCTCCACTGGCAGGAGAGCAGAGAGGAGCAGCAGAGAAGGAAAGCAGCAGCAGCTGTATGTCAGATAAACAGCTTGGCGGCAGGACTTTAGAGAAGGGTTTGGCCGGGGTGGTGGAGCTCCCGGGGAAGATTATCTTTCCACTCCATTCCCATTTTAGCTCCCCTGCCCACTGGCAGCCACTTTCTCCACTCACTAAAATCTTCCATATACACCACCCTTCAATTCATTTGTGTGACCTGATTCTTCCTGGATGTCAGACAAGAACGTGGGCACTGAGAGGGCAGGGTGTAAAAGGCTGCCACTCTGATCCTCCACTGAGCTGGTTAACACTTAGCTGTCCACAGATGGCAACTTCTAAAAGAGCGCTGATATTGACATATGCCCTCTGGGGTCCTGGGGTCACAGATGCCCCCTCCCAGATGGCAGAGCTAAAAGAGCATTGTAACACACTTAGACACTGCTGCAGGGCCTGCACAGAACCTGCTTCTGCCTGAGAGGAGCAACTGGCCGGTTCCAGCATTCGTTCACCCCTGCTCCTGCACCTGCTGATCTGCATGCCCCCCCTTCCGTGAAAGGTTCAGAGCTGCGGGCTGAGTAAACGAGCCTCCCATTCACAGCTCCCATGAAGGGGTCTAGGGAAATATCCCTTCTCATCATCACTTAATTCTCCCCATGGTAGAAGGGCAAAGTGGGTGGCAGCCACTGTCCACACTCCTCAAATATGTGAAGCAAATCTATCAATGGTACTGGGCATGAAGAACTTGGTCTCTTTCTCCGTTTTTGTCTATCTAGAATTGTAGGAGTCAGTGACATGGAACGTAGGTTGGCTCTTCCCAGTTAGAGTATCCCAGAATAGTCTGTTCGTAGGTTTAGATTGGAGCTGGGGGAATGGGGTGGGCCGTCCTCCTTTGGCTCTCAGGCTAAGTTGTGGTGACATGTTTAATAATGATGACATGTTTTTAAAAGAATGATGACTTTTTTCTCCTCCTTTATCTGTTTATGTTTTGTCAAGTTATTTCTGAAAAGCTTCAAAATTCAAATAAAAAAGAGGGGTGCTATTTAGTTTTGAGGGCCCTTTAAATTCTCCACCAAAGTCTGTTTCTTCTTTTTTCCATAAACAGATGGTAGTCAGGCCTACTGAGGTCCATGCTGCTGGACTATGAAAAAACAATGTACACTCAAGGAGCACAAGAGGGTACAGACCTAGTTGAATAAGGAAGAAAAGATTGGAAAAGGAGATATTAAGTTGACAGAGGTAAGGCAGTTACAAATGCTTGAAGTCTGAGGTGTGGCTGTACTTAGCGGGAACAGAAAAATAGGTTATTATAGTTGATGTGTAGAAGCTATGAGAACAAAGCAAGAAGGGCCATTGATAAGGATGATGTTAGGAGATAAAAGAAAAAAGGAACATTTTAGGAGGTTAAAAAGTGGGTGTAGTCCATGGAGGGCGAGCGAAAACAAGGTGGGGCATCACCTCTCCCAGAAAATGCAAGGGGTCCGGGAACTCCCTCCCCTGGCCAAGGGAAGCTGTGTGGGACTGTGCCATGAGGAACAGTGTACTCCGGCCCAGAGACTACACTTTTCCCATGGTCTTCACAACCCACAGATCTGGAGATTCCCCTGGGTGTCTACACCACCAGGGCCCTGGGTTTCAAGCACAAAACTGAGCGGCCTTTAGGGCAGACACTGAGCTAGCTGCAGGAGTTGTTTTTTTTTTTGTTTTTTGTTTTTTTTTTCCCCCATACCTCAGTGGTGCCTGGAACACCAGCAAGACAGAACCATTCACTCCCCTGGAAAGGGGGCTGAAGCCAGGGAGCCAAGTGGTCTAGCTCAGTGGATCCCACCCCCATGGAGCCCAGCAAGCTAAGATCCACTGGCTTGAAATTCTCACTGCCAGCACAGCAATCTGAAGTCGACCCAGGATGCCCAAGCTTGGTTAGGGAAGGGGTGCCCACCATTACTGAGGCTTGAGTAGGTGGTTTTCCCCTCACAGTGTAAAGAAAGCCATGGGGAAGTTCCAACTGGGTAGAGCCCTCGGCAGCTCAGCAAAGCCACTGTAGCCAGACTGCCTCTCTAGATTCCTCCTCTCTGGGCAAGACATCTCTGAAAGAAAGGCAGCAGCCCCAGTCAGGGGCTTATAGATAAAACCCCCATCTCCAAAACCCCCATCTCCCTGGGACAGAGCACCTGGGGGAAGGCGCGGCTGTGGGTGCAGCTTCAACAGACTTAAACGTTCCTGCCTGCCAGCTCTGAAGAGAGCAGCAGTTCTCCCAGCACAGCACTTGAGCTCTGCTAAGGGACAGACTGCCTCCTCAAGTGGGTCCCTGACCCCCATGCCTCCTGATGGGGAGACACCTTCCAGCAGGGGTCAACAGACACCTCACACAGGAGAGCTCTGGCTGGCATCTGGTGGGTACCCCTCTGGGGTGAAGCTTCCAGAGGAAGGAACAGGCAGCAATCTTTGCTGTTCTGCAGCCTCTGCTGGTGATACTCAGGCAAACAGGGTATGGAGTGGACCTCCAGCAAACTCCAACCGACCTCTAGCAAAGGGGTCTGACTGTTGGAAAGAAAACTAACAAACAGAAAGAAAGAGCATCAACATCATCAAAAAGGATGTACACAAAGAAACCCCATCCGAAGGCCACCAACATCAAAGATCAAAGGTAGATAAATCCATGAAGATGGGGAGAAACCAGTGCAAAAAGGCTGAAAATTCCAAAAACCAGAACACCTCTTCTACTCCAAAGGGTCACAACTCCTTGCCAGAAAGGGAACAACACTGGATGGAGAATGAGTTTGACGAATTGACAGAAGTAAGCTTCAGAAGGTGGGTAATAACAAACTCCTCTGAGCTAAAGGAGCATGTTCTAACCCAATGCAAGGAAACTAAGAACCTTGAAAAAAGACAAATTGCTAACTAGAATAACCAGTTTAGAGAAGAATATAAATGACCTGATGGAGCTGAAAAACACAACACGAAAACTTCATGAAGCATACAAGAGTATCAATAGCTGAATTGATCAAGCAGAAGAAAGGATATCAGAGATTGAAGATCAACTTGATGAAATAAAGCATGAAGACAAGAGAAAAAAGAATGAAAAGGAATGAATAAAGCCTCCAAGAAATATGTGAAAAGACCAAATCTACATTTGATTGGTGTACCTGAAAGTGACAGGGAGAATGGAACCAAGTTGGAAAACACTCTTCAGGATATTATCCAGGAGAACTTCCCCAACCTAGCAAGAAAGGCCAACATTCAAATTCAGGAAATACAGAGAACACCATGAACATACTCCCCGAGACGAGCAACCACAAGACACATAATCATCAGATTCACCAAAGTTGAAATGGAGGAAAGAATGTTAAGGGCAGCCAGAGAGAAAGGTTGGAATACCCACAAAGGGAAGCCTATCAGACCAACAACGGATCTCTTGATAGAAACCCTACAAGCCAGAAGACAGTGGGGGCCAATACTCAACATTCTTAAAGAAAATAATTTTCAACACAGAATTTCACATCCAGCCAAACTAAGCTTCATAAGCAAAGGAGAAATAAAATCCTTTACAGACAAGGAAATGCTGAGAGATTTTTGTCACCACCAGGCCTGCCTTACAAGAACTCCTGAAGGAAGCACTAAAAATGGAAAGGAACAGCTGGTACCAACCACTGCAAAAATGTACCAAATTGTAAAGACCATCAACACTGTGAAGAAATTGCATTAAGTAATGAGCAAATTAACCAGCTAGCAACATAATGACAGGATCAAATTCAGACATAACAATATCAACCTTAAATGTAAATGGGCTAAATGCCCCAATTAAAAGACACAGGCTAACAAATTGGATAATGAGTCAAGACCCATCAGTGTGCTGTATTCAGGAGACCCATCTCACATGCAAAGACACATATGGGCTCAAAATAAAGGGATGGAGTAATATTTACCAAGCAAATGGAAAGCAAAAAAAGCAGGAGTTGCAATCCTAGTCTGATAAAACAGACTTCAAACCACCAACAATCAAGAGAGACAAGGGCATCTATGGGATCAATGCAACAAGAAGAACTAACTATCCTAAATATACATGCACCCAATACAGGAGCACCCAGGTTAATAAAGCAAGAGACCTACAAAGAGACCTAGATTCCCACAAAATAATAGTGGGAGACTTTAACACCCCATTGTCAATATTAGATCAATGAGACAGAAAATTAACAAGGATATTCAGGACTTGAACTCAGTCCTGGACCAAGTGAACCTAATAGACATCTACAAAACTTTCCACCCCAAATCAACAGAATATACATTCTTCTCAGCACCATATCACACTTATTCTAAAATTGACCACATAATTGGAAGTAAAACACTCCTCAGCAAATGCAAAAGAACGGAAATCATAACAAACAGTCTCTCAGATCACAGTGCAATCAAATTAGAACTCCAGATTAAGAAACTTACTCATCAAAACAGCACAACTACCTGGAAACTGAACAACCTGCTCCTGAATGACTACTGGGGAAATAATGAAATTAAGGCAGAAATAAAGAAGTTCTTTGAAACCAATGAGAACAAAGACACAACATACCAGAATAACTGGGACACAGCTAAAGCAGTGTGTAGAGGGAAATTTATAGCACTAAGTTCCTACAAGAGAAAGCACGAAAGATCTAAAATTGACACCCTAACATCACAATTAAAAGAACTAGAGAAGCAAGAGCAAACAAATTCAAAAGCTAGCAGAAGACAAGAAATAACTAAGATCAGAGCAGAACTGAAGGAGATAGAGACACAAAAAGCTCTTCTAAAAATCAATGAAGCTAGGAGCTGATTTTTTGAAAAGATCAACAAAATAGATAGACCACTAGCCAGAATAATAAAGAAGAGAAAAAATCAAATAGACACAATAAAAAATGATAAAGGGGATATCACCACTGATCCCAAAGAAACACAAACTACCATCAGAGAATACTATAAACACCTCTACACAAATAGAAAATCTAGAAGAAATGGAAAAATTTCTGGATACGTACACCCTCCCAAGACTAAACCAGGAAGAAGTTGAATCCCTGAATAGACCAATAACAAGTTCTGAAATTGAGGCAGTAATTAATAGCCTACCAACCAAAAAAAGTCCAGGACCGGATGGATTCACAGCTGAATTCTACCAGAGGTACAAAGAGGAGCTGGTACCATTCCTTTTGAAATGATTCCACACAATAGAAAAAGAGGGACTCCTCCCTAACTCATTTTATGAGGCCAGCATCATCCTGATATCAAAAGCTGGCTGAGACACAACAAAAAAAGAAAATTTCAGGCCAAGACAAGGATGCCCTCTCTCAACACTCCTATTCAACATAGTATTGGAAGTTCTGTCCAGGGCAATTGGGCAAGATAAAGAACTAAAGCATATTCAGATAGGAAAAGAGGAAGTCAAACTGTCTGTTTGCAGATGACATGATTATATATTTAGAAAACCCCATCATCTCACCCAAAATCTCCTTAAGCTGATAAGCAACTTCAGCAAAGTCTCAGGATACAAAATCAATGTGCAAAAATCACAACACAATTGGTGTATTGGAATCTATACACCAATAACAGACAAACAGAGAGCCAAATCATGAGTGAACTCCTATTCACAACTGCTTCAAAGAGAATAAAATACCTAGGAATACAACTTACAAGGGATATGAAGAACCTCTTCAAGGAGAACTACAAACCACTGCATAAGGAAATAAGAGAGGACACAAACAAATGGAAAAACATTCCATGCTCATGGATAGGAAGAATACATATTGTGAAAATGGCCATACTGCCGAAAGTAATTTATAGATTCAATGTTATCCCCATCAAGCTACCAGTGACTGCCTTCACAGAATTAGAAAAAAACTACTTTAAATTTTCTATGGAATTAAAAATGAGCCCGCATACCCAAGACAGTCCTAAGCAAAAACCACAAAGCTGGAGGCATCATGCTACCTGACTTCAAACTATACTACAAGGCTACAGTAACCAAAACACAATGGTACTGGTACCAAAACAGATATATACACCAATGGAACAGAACAGAGGCCTCAGAAGTAATACCACACATCTACAACCATCCAATCTTTGAAAAACCTGATAAAAATAAGCAATGGGGAAATGATTCCCTATTTAATAAATGGTGTTGGGAAAACTGGCTAGCCATATGCAGAAAACTGAAAGTGGACCCCTTCCTTATACCTTACACAAAAAACTCAAGATGGATTAAAGACATAAATGTAAGACCTAAAACTATAAAAACCCTAGAAGAAAACTTAGGCAATACCATTCAGGACACAGGCATGGGCAAAGATTTCATGACTAAAACACCAAAAGCAATGGTAACAAAAGCCAAAATTGACAAATGGGATCTAATTAAAGAGCTACTACACCTACACAGCAAAAGAAACTATCATCAGAGTGAACAGGCAACGTATAGAATGGGAGAAAACTTTTGCAATCTATCCATCTGACAAAGGGCTAATATCCAGAATCTACAAAGAACTTAAACAAATTTACAAGAAAAAAACAACCCCATCAAAAAATGGGCGAAGGATATGAACAGACACTTCTGAAAAGAAGACATTTATGCTGCCAACAAACATATGAAAAAAACTCATCATCACTGGTCATTAGAGAAATGCAAATCAAAATCACAATGAGATACCATCTCATGCCAGTTAGAATGGCAATCATTAAAAAGTCAGGAAACAACAGATGCTGGAGAGGATGTGGAGAAATAGGAATGCTTTTACACTGTTGGTGGGAGTGTAAATTAGTTCAACCATTGTGGAAGACAGCATGGCAATTCCTCAAGGATCTAGAACTAGAAATACCATTTGACCCAGCAATCCCATTACTGGGGGTATATACCCAAAGGATTATAAATCATTCTACTATAAAGACATATGCACACATATGTTTATCGCGGCACTGTTCACAACAGCAAAGACTTGGAACCAACCCAAATGCCCATCAATGACTGACTGGATAAAGATAATGTGGTATACTACAAGGATACAGTAACCAAAACAGCATGGTACTGGTACCAAAACAGATACACAGACCAATGGAACAGAACAGAGGCCTCAGAAGTAACACCACACATCTACAACCATCCGATCTTTGACAAACCTAACACAAATAAGCAATGGGGAAAGGATTCCCTATTTACTAAATGGTGTTGGGAAAACTGGCAGCATGGAATACTATGCAGCCATAAAAAAGGATGAGTTCATGTTCTTTGCAGGGACATGGATGAAGCTGGATGGAAACCATCATTCTCAGCAAACTAACACAAGAACAGAAAACCAAACACCGCATGTTCTCACTCATAAGTGGGAGTTGAACAACGAGAGCACATGGACACAGGGAGGGGAACATCACACACCAGTGGGGGGCTAGGGGAGGGATACCATTAGGAGAAATATCTAATGTAGATCACAGGTCGATGGGTGCAGCACACCACCATAGCACGTGTATACCTATGTAACAAACCTGCACGTTCTGCACATGTACCCCAGAACTTAAATTAAAAAATAAAAAGACATTCATCAAATCAGTAATGAGGACTGATGTCAATGTATAGTTTTACCTCCAACTAAGAGGTTACGAAGATATAGGAAAATAGTAATAAGAGACATAAAGATACTTGTTATGTGGCAATAAAAAACTATTTTTATACAAAAGCAATTAAAAAATCTATTGTGGAATAATTTTAGATTTACAGAAAAGTCAAAAGGTTAAGTGTCTTTATTCTCTTTAGCTAGGTACCTCTAATGTCTTATCTAACCATGGTACATTGGTCAAAACTAAAAAATTAACCATGATGCGGTACTATTATAAAGAGTTCTGCAGATTCTCGGTAATGCCCTTTTTCTATGACGGACACCATCCAAGATATCACATTAAATTCAGTCATCATGCCTCCTTAGCCTCCTCTGCTCTGTGACAATTATTCAGTCTCTTTCTGTGAGTGACACTTTAAAAAATCCTCTCAGAAATTTTGTGGCATGTCCCTTTATCTGGGTTTGATGTTTTCTCGTAATTAGACCGAGGCTATATGTTTTTAAGAATATCAGGAAGCTTTGAGACCTACACTTCTCAAAGCATCCTATCAGGTAAATCATGTTATATCAACATGACTTTTCATTGGTGATGTTAACCTTGATCACTTGGTTAAAGTAGTGCTTGCCAGATTTCAACAATGTAAAGTTATTTTCTTCTCTTTCTGTACTCTATTCCTTAAAAGCAAGTCATTAAGTCTAGCTCATATTTCCAGGGGAGGAGAACTAAGATCACGCATCAGAGAGCATAGTAGCTACCAATATTATTTGGGATTCTTCTATAGGAAAGATGTGCTCCTTCTTCCCCATTTATTTTTCAACCATTTTATTTATATCAGTATGGATTCATGGATATTCTTTGTGCTATAGTCTAATGCTATCATCACTTATTTAGTTGCTCACATTATTCCAGTTTTGGCTACTGGCAGCTAAGTATGTTATATAAATCACTGAATCCTCCAGCAATTCAGTGAGACAGGTACTGTTAGTCTTATTTCACAGAAAAGGAATCTTAGGTTCAGAGAAAGTAAGAAACCTTCCCAGTGACATATCTTATGTATGGCAAAGCCAGGATCTATACCTAGTAGTCTGACTCCAGCGTCTATGTGTTTAGCTTAGCTATGCTATGCTGCTCTCTAAGGGAAAGAATTGCTCCACAAATGTCAATCAGAGGTAAGGCATTGAATCACTTCTTCTTAGATAGTACATACAGAAAGAGCGACAAATGGTCAAAACTAAGCCTACTGCCAGGTGGGAGGAGGAATGAGTGGTTAACAAAGGAAAGAGAAGGGATAATAGGAGCTTATAGGGCAACTAATGTCATGGAAGAGAAGAAAAAAGTTCATTGAAAGTGTAATCAATTTGGTTGCAGGGCCATAGGAAATGAGCCTATGGTAAGAAGTTTGGTGAACCAACACTGCCGTATAATGGAAGGATGGAAAACAAAACCAGATTTCAGGAGATCAAAACTGTTACAAAGGAAGAAGGTAAAGAAGTAATTTAATAGAGAAGGAAGTGCAGGTTCAAGTAATTTTTTTTCCAGGATGGAGGAGGATTTATTCACAGGGAATCCTACAGAAAAGGAGAGCCTTTCAGAAGGGAGTTGTCAAAGCTGTGTGCATGAGAATGAGAAAGGACAGGGGCTAACCCTGGAGTTCAGGAACCTCTCCTCCTCACATACTGTAGGTAAGTCCAAGGATAGAGGAATTGCTGAGGTGAAGGTACAGACAAACTTAGGATGATACCCTTAATTTTATTAGTAAAAACGGAAGCAAGGTCATCTGCAGACAGTGAAAGAAATTAGACAGATGTCATCCAGTCCTGCCAGTGGCCAACATCCCTGGGTCGGTGTTTGGTAGAGCTGGTGAAATTGGACAATCTAGAGTCATTCATGGTGACAGAAATCACCTAAGTGCAAGCAGAGATGCACTCAGGTTATCTGGATTTTTACTGGAATTTTTTCAGATCAAAGAGTTAAAACTAAATATTTTAGGTAATTCTTAAAGACTCAGGGTTAGTCTAAAATGTTCAGAATTAAGTATGATGCTAACTTATGATATGCTAGTGGAGAAAAATACCAAATTGTAAAGAAGAGATATAAATCTAATAGAAAAATAACTGTCACGAGAATGAAAACTTCTCAGAAATTTTTCTTCAATCAATTCTAATTGCAGAATTTTTCATGAATGTTCAACAGTCATGAATTTAAGGCCAAAGGCTTCCATATCATTTATACTTATTAAACAGAAATACTAAGTTTGGGCAATGGTTTTTCTAAACTAAGCAAAAAATACAGCTAACAAGGGTTATTTCAAATTTCTTCAGAAATATTCATAAAATATTATTAAAATGGGATTTTGGATTTTAATCTAAAATACACTACTACACTGATAACACAGGGCTTAAAAAAAGTTCATTTCAGAAGCATTTTAATTTATGAAGCTACTGAGAGTGTTTTTTATATCCAGATAAAGGTCAAACACTGGGAGCAAAATTGTCTAAGAAGTTTACGAATTATTGACTTAACATATCACTAAGCATTGTAGATTGCCCTCATCTAACATAGTTATAATACTATAGTATAAATGATAATTTCCTTTACGTGGACCAGAGAGAAGAATTTACATTAAAACATGTTATCCATATTTGTTATTTTATTATTTATTGTATACAACTTTGATAATAAGGACATTATAAATCATACTTTAAGCAAAAATCTATGCATGATATACGTAAGCAGTAACACTTTGAAGAAAAGAGCCATGAAAGCATTTACTTAAAATTTAGTAACATTGAAAAACACTGGTTTGTGCATAGTAATGATTGAAATCTTCATAATACACTAGAATACTGGTAAGTCTTCAGGTATTATAAGAAAAACCTGGTATAGGAAAAGACTAAATGAGACACATCCATATCCTTAAATGTGCACATCATCTAGAAATAAATCTCTCAATGTAGCGGTGCACTAAGCATCCTTTGTTTGGCACTTAATACAGACAAATGGGCCGGGCGCGGTGGCTCAAGCCTGTAATCCCAGCACTTTGGGAGGCCGAGATGGGCGGATCACGAGGTCAGGAGATCGAGACCATCCTGGCTAACACGGTGAAACCCCGTCTCTACTAAGAAATACAAAAAATAGCCGGGCGAGGTGGCAGCGCCTGTAGTCCCAGCTACTCGGGAGGCTGAGGCCGGAGAATGGCGTGAACCCGGGAGGCGGAGCTTGCAGTGAGCTGAGATCCGGCCACTGCACTCCAGCCTGGGCTACAGAGCGAGACTCCCTCTCAAAAAAAAAAAAAAAAAAAAAAAAAAAAAAAAAAAAAAATACAGACAAATGGGTATTTGGTTTAATGTGATTTTATTATTCTTAGATACATTTTAGTTATTTTATATAGATAAAAATATACAATATTGCTTTTAAAACTTTTAATTGTATAACTGTATAACTGATTGTCATCATATTCACGATTAAAAAGCCTATTTTTACACTAAACAGTTTATCCAGTAACATGTGGAAGAAAGTAACAAAAATGGTCTATATAAGACTTATAATAAAAGGTTTAAATGTAAAAATAGAGTATTAATCTAGACCACTGGTCTAAATCCTTAAAAGGATACCTCATGCTGGAAACAAATTATGAAATGTTTCAGACAAATTTTCAAAACTTAAATTGATTCTACAGGTTCAAAGTTTTGACTGAAAATACACAGAACTGAGAGATATTTTGTACGAAGACACTTTTATATACATTAATTTACTAAAAAAAGTAAAAGAAGTAAGAACTGTATTTTTTTTTTTTTTTTTTTTGAGATGGAGTCTCGGTCTATTGCCAGGCTGGAGTGCAGTGGTGTGATCTCAGCTCTACAACCTCTGTCTCCCGGGTTCAGGCTATTTTCCTGCCTCAGGCTCCCGAGTAGCTACGACTACAGGCTCACGCCACCATGCTCAGCTAATTTTTGTATTTTTAATAGAGACAGGGTTTCACCATGTTGGTCAGGATGGTCTCGATCTCTTGACCTTGTGATCCACCCTCTTCGCCCTCCTCCCAAAGTGCTGGGATCACAGGCGTGAGCCACTGCACCTGGCCGAAAATTGTATTTTAATACATCTCAGTTTGGGATTCCATCAGATTTTAAAATAATACATGTAAAATGTGTCTAAGTTCTTCAGCTCTCATAGCTACAGGAAAGAATAGCTGAGTGTGGTGGCTGATGCCAGTAGTCCCAACACTTTGGGAGGCCGAGGTGGGAGGCTCACCTGAGGTCAGGAGTTTGAGACCAGCCTGGCCAACATGGTGAAACCGTTTCTACTAAAAATACAAAAATTAGCTGGGCATGGTGGCATATACCTGTAATCCCAGCAACTTGGGAGGCTAAGGCAGGAGAATCGCTTGAACCCAGGAGGTAGAGGTTGCAGTGAGCCAAGATTGTGCCACCGTACTCCAGTCTGGGCGGCAGAGTGAGACTCTGTCTCAAAAAAAAAAAAAAAAAAAAGAAGAAGAAAAGAAGAAAAGATGGTGTCATTTTTTTTTTTTAAGCCATTTCAGGACAGTAAAGTTGGTAGAGTGATTAATTTGCCTATTGGTAAAGAAGATCAGTATATCATTAAAAACAACCTAATGTTTGAAGGTAAATGAACTGTGTGGTTGTCTTTTTCTTAATACCAACTTTAAGCAGTTGGATTCATTACTTTATTTCTTACAAAGACACACTGATAAAGTATGAAAAGCCCCAACAAATTATTTAAGTGCATATATAAGGTATGGACTTTTTAAAATGAAAAACTGCAAATATCTTACAAATAATTTTGTTCATTATATCTATACAATGCACCATTCAATTCACTCATTACAATACTTTGCACCAAACATTGCTATCTGCAATCTTAACACTCCTCAAATATGAGAAAAACAAATAGTTTCCACTGTTCTAAGAAGCGAAATTTATAAAGTCAACACAATAGATTATCAAGGTTTATAGGTCTAAAACAATTTTTAAAGACAATTTATACACATTGAAATGGGTGTTTTGCTTAATTAAAAAGTTAGAAATAAAGCTTCTTGCAATTTAATAAACATGGTTGCAGTTAACAGCAGATTTTTCACATTGCAACATTCAACTATCATGGAGTCTTCAATAAAGGTAAAGAGTGGTATACTTCTTCTGAAAACACTGTTGAGAAACTTAAGTGCGATTGTCTTAATATTTTTATAATAATTAAGAATAATTTGGAAAGACATTTTACTTTTAAATTTTTTCAACATAAGGCACGTAGCAACATTTATAGTCTAGAAACAACTAAATTATGTAATAAATAATTATTTTTTCAATCATTATTTGCCCTTTACCTAAAGAAAATAGGTGAGTAGAAGAGTTAAAACATGCCTGAATTAATGAAAAGGGTTGGATTTAGGAAATACAAATAATATTTGTGTGCAGAAAGATATTAATTTAAAAAAGAAAAAGAATACTTTATATAAAATATACATCCTACAGTGTTATAGGTAGAAAAAAATGTGAGGCACTTAGATGAACAGTGGAGGAGGAGAGCACTGAGATCATCTTTTTATAAAAAGCACCAAACCATTTATTTTAACATCCGAGATAAAAGCAGAGGTTAACATGATAGGAAAAACTAGTTTAGTTCTGTAACTTTGTATTTGGGAAACTAATAAGAATCCAGTAGTTCAAAACTCAAAGTATTTTATTTTTATTCTGACAGAAATAATTCAAATAAAGAATGCTTTCTAATTTAAAAGAGTCTTAGTTTCCCTGATAAAGTTTTGCATATTTTGTGGTGCTCAGAATAATGTGAAATGTAGATGGTATCTCACTACTCTGTGGCAGTACACTTTCTACCTTAATGACTATAGTATAGGTACTATTTTGATACCATTTTTAAACTTCCTTTTCTAAAAGCAAAAATTAAAATTTGGTTTGGAATAATTGTGAATAGCATGCATCAATGCCTCCATGTGAACTTGCTGACGTCCAACAGTGACAGTTTTATTATTCCATAATCCTTCACAAACTAATTTAATCCAAAAACCAGGGTCAAAATTGGGCTTGGAATTACAGGAATCCACCGGATGTCAAATCAGGAAAAGGTCTGGCTTCTGACGGATGATGAAGTGGCTGAAGATGTGTGGTAGCCTGAGTGTTATTTATGTTATTTAATTCAGCTGGATATGTTTCATTTAAAACTCCATTCTGAAACCGAAAACAAAAATGGTGATGCAACTTATTGGAATAGATCTTCCAAGTATCTTAAGCCATTAAATGACATATTAACATGTATTTTTAAAATCTTACCCCTGAGAGTTGTAAACTTTAAGTTCCTTTACTGCTGCTAAATTTAAATCTTTCACACAGTGAAGACATACTGAGGACATATTACGTATTAGTTGCATTTATAACCTGTTTTTCCATTAATCTGACAGGAAATTTTGAACATGGTACAGATGAGTGATACAGCTGTCTCATTTCAGACTGCCTTTGGGTCAGGCAGGAATTGATGGGTCAAAGAGCACCAGTCAAGAATTACAGTTAAATATTCACTGTCTAAATATTCACTTTGAAGAAATTATTCTTAAAAATTGCAATACTTTTTAAAGTTTGAATTTTTAAATTCCCATATTTTTAAAGAATCCAGAAAGAATAAACCAAATTATCTATTTTAAACATAATACTTCTAAAAACCAATTTCACCTGGTAATTTAGGTCATCTTATATTAAGGACACATTCATGTTGCTTCAGTCCTTCGTATCTTTCTCTCTCATGAATCAGGTGAATGATATATTAGTAACATACTAGAAAAAGTACAGGCTTGTAAAAAAAAAAAAAAAAAGGTAGTCACAGATATAATGAAAAATGCTGTCTCCATGAACGTTATGGAAAATAGATTAAAATCAGCTGACAAAAAATGTGTAACATGTCTATAAGGTAAAAAGAATCACTGAAATATTTATTCAGTTTGATAATACCCTTACCTTGTTTAAAAATGCCTGCTGGCCTGGCAGTACTGGGTTGTACTGCATCTGACCCACATGGGTGTGCTGAGGTTCTGGCTGGCACTGATACATCGACATGGCCCCAGCATAACAAGTCTGAGGAGTTACTATGGCTGACTGTGGATTTAATCCATGCTTTTGGTTTTCAGGAACTTGTAAACAAGTGACAAAATCTTCTAAACTAGAAGTAGTGGGGTATGGGGATGGTTCATAACTCCCCATAGGATAGTCCAGCTCTGTACATTTGGAATGTTGTGGTAATACAGGCTGATTACAGGAAATAAAGTTCTGTGTATAAGGCACAGGATCCATTTCAGATTTGTAGGGGAACTCTTGATTGATCCCATGTAAGTCTGAAAAGACATTATATTGTTGTGGGTCTTGCCGTGGACAACTGAAAGGCACGAATTGGTTAGCGCTCCAATTTGCAAACATGCCATTAACTTGCATATGCTTCATTTTCTGACACAGTTGTTGCTGTGGCTCCACTACGGCTTGCTTTTGGTGATGCTGTTGTTGCTGTTGCTGTTCTAACTGTAGGTGTTCCTGTACCATACAGCTTGAGTTCAGAGCCAGCGACTGTTGCTGTTGATAATCTGAAGGTATGAAGGGAGACTTACTTAAAGAATCTTGGATGTATGTCAAGATTTCATCTGTTAAGTCAATGTCTCTGAAGTCAACCTCACCGGAAAAATCATTTCTGAAAAATTTTTCATTCTGCATGTGTTTGATGTCTTCAAAATCAATTCCTAGGTTTTTCATAATGCTGTACAAGTCACTGTTTTTACTATCCTGAAAGAGCCCTAGGTGACCTCCAGCAAATGAGTTCATATCCTGAGGCTGGTCAATTTGCTCATGTTTCAGGATAGTATCATTTCCCATCGGTGCAGTATTATCTTCCCAATTTCTGCATTCATTCATAGATTCGTTAAAGAAATTGTTTTCAAAAGGTGCAGTACTTGAAGTACTTGAAGCAGGATAGAGATAAATAGACTCATCTTGTTGCATCACGGCAGCAAGGAGGGAACTAGGATTGAGAGAATCCTTGTTTAGAGTTGATTTGGTAGCAGAGTCTTTTTCGCTAGTGCCATTTTTAGTCCTTAGTGGTAAGGGATCCATTATGGCAGGAAAAGGGTTGGTTGCCTCATACAACAAAGCTTCTCCAGTGGTAAACATAAAAGGCAACTTCATATTTCGTTTTCGTAAATGCTCGCTTCCTTCCTCATCTCTAAAGTTGTGTACAAAAAAGTCTTAGAGAAAATTCTATCAAACATTTTAAAATAAAAATTATTAAAGAAAGAAAAACATCAAGCAAAATACATTATGATTGAATTCAAAAGGGGGCATATTTTATTTTCACCTCAATTATTCTCATGACTGGTGCTATAAAATTGTTTTTCAGACAAGCATATTTAAATGATTTAATTTTTAAAAAATAACTTAGTTAATTCCATGGTCACATTACAACCCTACCTGTCACCATGCAAAAACAGAAACAAAAACAAAATTGTGTGGAATAAAGCTCTACACATAAAAACAGACTACGAGAATTTAGGGGCCAGGCCCGGTGGTGCATGCCTGTAATTACAGCACTTTGGGAGGCTGATGTGTGCGGACTGCTCGAGCCCAGGATTTTGAGACTAACCTGGGAAACATGGCGAGACCCCCACCTCTACAAAAAAATAAAAATTAGCTAGGCGTGGTGGCACATGCCTACAGTCTCATCTACTCGGGAGGCTGAGGCAGGAGGACTGCCTGAGCCGGGAGGTTAAGGCTGCAGCGAGCCACATTTGTGCCACTGCATTCCAGCCTAGGTGATAGAGTAAGATCCTGTCTCAAAAAAATAATAATAACAAAATAAAAAAAATTAGGAATTAGAAACTTAAGAATCTGAAACAACAAACCTCTCTAATAAAACCCAGAAGCTATAAAGACAAAGATTGGCATAATTAGTAATATGAAAGTTATTTAATATTAAAGTATTTGTATTTTTGCAATAGAATTCTTAAATAAAATATTTGTAACATATATAATTTATAATTTAACATATATATATATAATTTCATATCCATAATAAAGAGCTCCAATAGTGTCTAAGAGAGAGGCAAACAACTCAACAGAAAAACAGGTAAATGACACAAATGTAATTTATAAAAGAAAAATATCCTAGAAAGATGTAAAAAGATGCCCCCATTAGTAATAAATAAATGAAAACAACATGTCTTAGTAACAGAAGCACACAAAATAACAAATGTATAGAAATATGAACACAATTAACAAACTAGACTTCTGATATACAAAAAGAACAACATACTCCCAAATGACAGAACATGTATTCTTCACAAGATTACATGGGATATTTTACCAATGTAGACCGTGTATTAGATCATAAAATAAGCCACCACAAATTTCAAAAAAACTGAAATTCATTCAGAGAACGTTTTCTGACTATAGTGGAACTAAGTTACTAAGTCAATCACAAAAAGGCAAGTAGAAAAATCGCCAAACACCAAAAAGTACAGTAACACTGTATTTCTAAATAATTCGTGAATAAAAATAAAATAAAAAGAAAATTAGCCAGTATTTTCAATTAAATAAAAATAAGATAGCAAAAGATGAGGGTTGTAAAGTTGTACTTAAAGGGAAACTGATATATATGTTTAAGTATATATTTTTTAAAAGTTGGATAAAATCGTAAATTATACCCAAAGAAAGTAGAAGGAAGAAAATAATAATGAGCAGACAAAATTAAAACTGAAAACAAATGTATAAAATAGAAAAAAAATCAATAAACCAAAAGTTGGATTCTAATAAAGACTAATAAAGTCTAATTTAAAAAAGGTGCCTTCTAGAAACATTGATCAAGCGAGAAGGACAAATTTGTAGAGGTACACACATACCCACGCACTCATATACATCTGTACACACATACTCATATACTTCCATGGGTACTTATATACACACATACATTCACCATGTTCATGGGTTCAAAGATTCAGTATTAAAAAGATGTTAATTCTCCCCAAATGATCTACAGTCTCAAAGTAATCTCACTCAAAATCTCAACAGATTTTCAGACAACTGTTTTCTAAAATGTATATGGAATTATAAAGGGCAAAGAAGAACCAAGGCAATCTTCACAAGCAGAACAACAAAAAAGGCGAAACAAACAAAATAAAGACACACTCAGACATAGAAATTTATAATAAAGATAGAATAACTAGGACTGTGTAATGCTAGACAAAATAGACAACTACACCAATGGAACTATTAATAGAACAACACAATCCAGACAGAGAACCAAAGACAAAATCCCCTGATCAAAATACAGTGCAGTGGGGAAAAGATGACCTTCTCAGTAAATCACCTTTTCAATGTGACTGGTCAATTGGGTATACGTATAAGGGCTGGGGGGAATCAATCCTTACCTCAAGCCACAGACAAAAATCAATTCTCCAGGGTGGGAGGAAACATTTGCAATACAAATATTTGATAAAGGACTCATTTGTAACATATGTAAGAAACTCTTGAAATCACTGCTGGGTTTAGAGAACATATTCTAAATAAAGCATTGTTATATTTTTCTTTTATTTTACCAATGACACTAGCTTTTCATATGTACTTCATATGCCCAGGATAAAACCCTAGTGTTTTCTTTTACTATTCTTTCTATAGCTCTGCACATGTAGCTGCTCAATAAAATTTGTCAATTCTGTCTTCTCAATGTCTCTCACCTGTGCTCTTCTTTCTAGACAAATTACTTAAACTTTTCAGTTTTTATTTACAGACTAAATTCTGCTGGAATTATTTTTATGCTTTCACATAAGAGGACTTATGAAAACAAAACTGTTAACAAAAACAGGAAACATTCTTTTGCTTACGTTAGTGGTCTCTGAGTCGCAATGATATAATCTGGTCTTCCATTTTTATAAAGCAGGCGTGCATTAGACTGGACCCACGTCCATCGATTGTTTTTTGTAAGAAGCCGGAAAACTATCAAGCCGCTTTCTCCAGTCTTAATCACTAAAATAAAATTAAAAAATTAAATTATCAAACCCCAAATCAATATATTAAAGAATATTCCTAAAACAAAGCTCTTGTGACATAGTTCTGGATGTATTTCCTTTATCCCCAAAGATGATACATTTTAAACACACACAAAAAAAGGCATGGAAATGGTTTTTCAGAGTTTTTTTTCCACTTCAGACTAAATTTATTATTTTAAATGTTAAAGGGAAGATTATGTACCAGACAATTCTAGTAACACAGGAAAGTAGAGAGAGAGCATAAATTGGGGACAAAAAAGATTAAAAAATTATTTTAAAATAGGGAATATTTTCCTACAGGCTAATACTTTATAATTTTAAAGTAGAGTTATTAACATCATTGTTACAATATTAACATATATTTATGAATTGATAACAATGTAATTTAAAAATTCCCAAGCAAAACTTCATGGGCCAAATGGTTATTTTTTAATAACTAAACAACAATATTTCTATGAGGCAGGTGTAGACAAGTTAATGAACAAAGAGTGTAACCCTGGTTAATCATGATGATAAGTTACTAAGTAGAAGTTTATCTATATAGTTTACTTAAACACGTTATATTACATAAGAATTTGAAACATGTACTACAGTGTATGCTGTTTTTTTCTGACATGTTCATAAGGAACTACAACTTACTCCGGATATGGGACTCAGCACAATAAAGCATATCAGCAGCATGAATAAACTGATACCCTGATCCTCTCGTGCACAGTTCTGCTTCAGTATATCCTAAAACAATTCTTCCTCTGTTTAAAATTTAAAAAGGTAAAATAAGAATGAATTATGATTTAACATAAATGAAATAACAAAGATAAATTCATTGGTTTTACGCTAGTTTCTGCAATGTTTTAGTTCACATTTAGAATTTCACATCAGTAAGTAGATATGAAATTAAACACATCTATGTAAACCGCTCTTCCTTGCTTATGATTGCAAATTTCAGTTTCAGCCTATTTTCTTTTCCTGAATAAAACCACGGAAATTAGTATGCTAAAACTGAATTGAATAGAGCAGATGTATGGGTAACAGAAAATCTTTAATATAAATCTGGAACGTTTTTATAATCTATTTTTAGGGAAGAAGGTTTTTCAAATTACCTCTCTGCATTCCCACATTAGAAAGGAGAAAAGCACTGATATGTTTTGATACGATATAAATGCTTAATATCAGACTCTTGCTCACAATTTTCTGAAAGTTACTGAAACTTCTGGGGCTAGAAATCAAATAACATTTGTGCCATTTAAAAACGTAAAACAAACCAACATAAATGTCATCAGAAGAACAAACCTTACTAATATATAAGAACATCATCATCTGAGACAAGTCTTGCAAAAAATTAAAAAGATGATTTGTGAGCCTGATGAAATTATTTTTACTGTAAAAGCCTACACTGAAAGAATAAAAGCTAATAGCCAATCTAATAATAAACAATATTACATACAGTCCACAATGTATGTTTTACATGCTAAGAGAGACTTACTGAAACATAATGTACATCTGATAGAATAAAAGTGAAAAAGTCTCACTTACTTGGCATCACAACCAATAGGTGTGAAGTCTAGTTTGTGTTTGGTTCTAAAGATAAAATTTTTGGTCCGGATTTCAAGTATGGATGGTGGCTGAAGTGGAGTAGCTATCGCAAACAAAGCCAACTGAGGTGGAAGTATTGATCCATCCTTCCCTTTCTTTTTCTGTCCATGAAGATACTTTAACCTCCCTTGGAAATTCATTGCCTTAAAATAATAACAACAAAAAAAGTTCATTAAAATTAAAAATATGAAAGTTCCTTTTAAAAAGGCTCCATTATGGCTGCTTCTAGGGTTCTTGATAATTCCATAAATATTCCTGAAGCTGAGAACTGTTAGTTTCTTTCATTCCTGTCTCCATGGGACACCCATTAAAACTATCCCAAAGAGTAATATGAGAAATATTCTAAAGGGATAAGTGAACCACTCCTTGTTCCTAAATGGTCATAACATGAATACCTATATAATTTTCCAAGCTTGCCATTACCCTATCATTTTCACCTCGCACAGCTCCTTGCACACCAGGCAATCAATATATCCTAAATGGTAATAAAGCCCTAAACATTCATTTTCAAGCATACATGAACTATATTGCAGCTCATAGCGTATTGCATAGTTCATAGTAATCTTTTCTATAGAGACAAAATATAATTTTATTAAAACACTAAAATGAATCATCATGAAAACATATAAAGAATGCAGAGCTCTACTGAGTAAATATATGGAATAAATTTAGAAGACAGGGAAAACAAAGGCAACTTAAACATGAACATGATATATTTAATTGGTTAAAACAGTATCAACCAGTCCAAGGGATGGTTCTGACATCAAAATAATAGCAGCGCAAGGAGGAAAAGACCCTCTTGCACACAGGTATTCCACCTCAGACATACAGTCACATGTCACTTAACAAAAGGGGCATGTTCTATGAAATGTGTCCTTAGGCAATTTCGTCATCCTGTGAACATCAGAGGGTAGGTACACAAACCTAGACAGTATACCTTACTATACATCTAAGCTATACAGTATAGCCTTTTGTTTCTAGGCTACAAACCTGTACAGCATGGTATCATACTGAATACTTTAAGTAATTGTAACACGGTAAGTATTTGTGTATCTAAACACAGAAAATACACAGTAAAAATAAAGTATAAAAAATGGTATACCTGTATAAGAGTACTTATTGTAAATAAGGCAGGCAGGACTGAAAGTTACTCTGGTTTAGTCGGTGAGTGAGTGGTGAGTGAATGTGAAGGCCTGAGACGTTACTGTACTCTATTAGAGTTTATAAACACTATACACTGAGGCTACACTGAATTTATAAAAAATATTTTCCTTTAGGCCGGGCGCAGTGGCTCATGCCTGTAATCCCAGCACAACTTACTGTAACTTTTTTACTTTATAAACTTTGACACTTTTAACTGTTGACTCTTTTGTAATAACACTTAAACACAGTGTACAGCTACACAAAAATATTTTCTTTCTTTACATCCTTATACTATAAGCTTTCTCCCATTTTTAAAAAATTTTTTTTACATTTTAAACTTTTGAGTTAAAACCTAAGACATAAACCCACACATTAGCTTAGGTCTGCACCGTGTGAGGATCATTAATGTTCCTATCTTCCACCTCTACATCTTGTCCCACTGGAAGGTCTGCAGGGGCAATAACATGCATGGAGCTGTCATCTCCTGTGATCTTCTTTTGGAATATTTCCTGAAGGACATGCCTGAGCCTGCTTTACAGTTAACCTTATTCTAAAATAATGATTAAAATAAAATCATTAAAAGTATAATAAATAAAAAAATAAAGTAAAATAATGATTAACAGTAAATACATAAATACATAGTGATTTATTACTTTCAAGTATTATGTGTCATACATAATTGTATGTGCTATACTTTTTATATGACTGGCAACACAGGTTTGCTTCCATCAGCATCACCATCAACATGTGAGTAATGCTATGACATCGTTAGGTGATAGGGATTTTTTGGCTCCATTATGATCTCATGGGACTACCATCATATACGTGGTCTGTTACTGACCAAAGCATCATTATGCAGCACATGACTCTACATACTAATTGTTCATGAGCAATAATACTGAGAAAACTACCTCAAAGCACAATTCTAATTCTGAGTCAGCAAAATCCTCTTCAGAAATAAACACATAAACCAAAATCATTGCTTGGTAATGCTTAATTTAAGATTTGATTACCTGTTTCAAATTCCTTGTTATTCACAAAAAGTATACAATATACTCTGTATTCTCTTCTCCTGTACTTGGTGACACAAACTAAGGATACAATGAGAGACAGAGAAGTCCACTCTGAGGAATCCTAGGCTGCTCCCTACAGCAAACTCCTATGCAGGTGTTCAGACTTTGCAACAAGAAACAGTGTCTCCTATCAGATGATGATTCTACAATTGCGAATATACAATCATTTTTCTATGTGGCAGTTATTTGAGACATATGGAAAGGCCATTATTTTTCTGTCTAGCAGGCATTAAATCCTCCTATTAAAAAAGGGCTACATAATTCTCTCCTATCTTAAAAATCCTAAAATAGTCAAAACACAAGGCTTCATGTTATTTCACTCAATCTTTGTTATTATAGTCTAAAGAACAGTTTTCTGAATTATAGAGGATAGTCAAAATCAGAAATAATTATTTTAAAATGCTACCTTATCAAATTATTTGGTAGATTTTTAAAGCTGAAATCAAAGATAACCAAAGAAAATTGGTTTCACTTGACTTTTTTTTCTATAACTTAATGTTAAATCAAATTTAGGCTGAAGATGCCTCTGCTCCTTAAGTCCTTACCAAGGAATTGCAACTTCATTTACTATATAAACCAACGGAAAGCCTAACAGTAGAAGTGAACTTTTGTAACCAAATAGCTGAGTCTCAGTCACAGGTGACCAACTAATCAGATCATCTTCAAATAAGGCAAACCCCAAGCTGTAATCAATCAAGCTATTTCTGTACCTCACTTGCATTTTCCGTTCATAAATGCTCCAGCCCATGTTTTTATGTGAGCTCTCTGAACCTCTCTGGTTCCAAGGGCTGCCTGATTTGGGAACAGTTCTTTGATGAATTAAATTTTGCTAAATTAAATTTGCCTCAAGCTTTCATTTTAACCACAGTAAGAGCCAGTATCATAAGATTTTGTACCTTACCAGAAAACCAGATGAATTATCCAGCAGACACCTCAGACGACATATGAAGCACCTCTCCATGAAAGGAGAGTTTTCTGGAGGAATCTGGTCTGCGTTATAACAGACTACTGGCTGGGGGAGACCAGGGGCTTCTGTAGAAATAAAGGCAAAACAAATTTACTTTCCATTTTGCTGTAAAGTTAAGCATCTGCATAGGTAAAATCTGTATTAGTTTCTAAACTGGAGTCTGTATTCTGAACACAAAAAAATCATTTTCAGAAGAGCTAATGACAAGAAACTAAAAGTTTATTAAATATCACTTTTATCAGATAGAACTTGTGTAATTTTTATTGAGCTATCACTGTCAACAATTTTCACATTTTCTAACGTATTTTTGTTTTAACACTTATTTCCAAAAACATTTTTTGCATTGAGAAAAGCATTTTTATACTTGTATAGGCTAGCTTACTTTTTTCTTTGGTGCATTTTAAACACAATAATTTACATGCACTCAGGTATCAACCTTGTGTACCTTCCTTCCATCTTTCATGATGGTACTACTTATTTTTATAAAATACATTACTGAGTATGGCAATACTCTGTTGCCTGAAACTCATTAATGGCTCCCATTTGCCAAAATATTCCTTAGCTCATCAGGCTCACTGTGGCCTATGATTGCAGATTTATATCTTTCCATTACTTCCCTATCATGGAGTTCTATGACCTTCCAGGTTCCCAGCCTCCTTTCACAGAATCATATTTAAAAACTACCAACACAATCTTTTGTACCATCAGTTCTTACCATCAATTCCTTGTCCAGACTCTGTACACTGAGAAGGATTTAACGCCCAGTGTAGCTGACGCTGAAATTCAGCTCGGTCTTCGGTATGGATAAGTTCATACACACTCTGATGTATGACATCAGACTAAAGAAAAAAGATACAAGGAATACAACAAAAGCATTGATTAAAAAAATATGGCTTACTAAATTAATTTTAAAGCCTATTTAGATTAGTGGGTGCTTGCTAGTGGTGATGAATACAAATTGGATGATTCCTAAAGTTCCCTAGTCACCTAAGATAGAAAAAGCTAGACAGACTGGCACTACAACAGATAAGCCAAAAGTTACTTGTCATCAGTTCCCAACGTGAATGCTCTTGCTCAAATAAGTCACCTCCCCATTCCTTAAATGCAACATACTAAAATCTGTTTATGTTTCGTATCCATTTGTTAATTTTTAGATTCTTATCTCTTCCACGCAGCTTTTCCTAACCACCCAGGCCTCTTTGACTTCTCTAAGCTTAATGGTATTCTCTAGGTATTTCCTTCACTGTTCTCTAAAATTTTCTTCGTATAAAATTTTCACTCCAAGTAGATTCCACAAGAGCAAGGGATTGTGCCTTTACTATATCAAACCCACTTTCCTCCTCTTGCCTCTCACCATTTACTATAGTGCTGAGCCCTTAGTGCTTAAACCAGAGTTTTCCTTTTTTTTTAACTGCAAGTTGTGATAAAAAACACATTTCTATCTGTCACAGGTGTATGCATAGACATATACACGGAAAAGTTTCACAAAACACTTACCATTATTACATGAGATAATACTGTGTATTCTATATTATTTTATTCCATCCTAAACAACCAAAAAACAGTTTGATGGTGATCCACTGTCTTGACTGCATACCCATGAGCGAGTCACAACTTGCAGTTTTAAAAATGGTGTCTTAATCTACCACTTGTGTCAGATATGAATGTTGTTTTAGGAAAAAAATCCATGTGTATATGGGAGAAAAAAAATGGATTGGAAAATGGCTGATCTCTTTGATTTTCTTACTGATACAAATCACAATATCAAATCATGATTAAGACAGTTATATAATTCATTTGGCTTCAAACAGGCTTTTCTATGGACATTAATATATTTTCTTTAGAATGCAACAAATCAGAAGTTTAGACTTTGTGGTAGTAGCTAGATTCCACTATTTTAGTCATCTACACTTAAATCTTCCTAGGAACCTAATCTTCTCATATTAAATCATCTTGATGCCATTACACAATTTCCAGAAGTTGCATCTGAAACACAAGTTGAAATGCACATCCCCTTTAACAAAAGCCTTCAGTGGTCTCCATTGGACATACAATATAGTTGAAGCTCTAGTCTATATAACTGTTCTTAAGACCAGCAGCCTTGTGAGCTTGATAGAAGTGCAAATTCAAGAGCCCCACTGTGAACTACTGATTCAGAACATCTGGCAATGGGTCTCAGAGATGACCAAGTTTTATCAAGGTCTTCAGGTGAGTTCTTGTGCACACTGCAATTTGAGAACCAGATATACAAGAATAGCAAGCATTCAAATGTTACAATCGTTTCTTAAACCATAAAAGATGTTATTGTCCTTCAAATATGTCAAGTATTTATAATTCCATCTATTCTTCATTCATTCAATAACATTAAACAAGCCAGTCACGTTAGTTTCCTTCAATGACTTCCAGTCTAGTGCTTATAGTACTTCTATATTCCTATGTTCTCTCGTCCACCCACCTGCTACACAATATTTAGGTCAGCTTATATACCATTTGATTTAGGATATCTTCCATAATCCACATAAATCAGAATTAAAGGTATAAATCATAGGATTTTACTTGTACTTTTTATACAGCACCTCATTCATTTCATAGTTGTCATATATACTCTGCTATCCATTGATGCCAAATAATTTTGATCTTATCCCCTAGACCCCATGTGCCTGAAAGTTTCTTATATTTGAGATTCTTGATAAGCAAAAGAAGAAACACAATAACCATGAATCGCATAAAGATTTAAAGGAATTAATAGTGCAGTAAATTATTAATATTAGAAAAAATTATTAGCTACAAATACATAATGTATTCTACAGCATATATTGATACTTTATACATACAAATGGTCAACTGTGTCCAAAAGTATAACATACATGAAAAGTAAATGATATAATAATATAAATGACATAAGTAATATATACTTACCTGCTGAAACCCTAGATAATCTTGTATAGTAGAAGAAGCATAAAAGACCAAAGCATCTGTAGTGACAACTAATACAAAGCCATTCAGAGCCTACAAGGAAAGGAAGTTCTAAAATTAGTAATATGACTTAATATTGACCGTCACATAAAAGTTATTACTTTTATCTCTGAAAAATCTTCTCTTCAAAATGGTTAAAATAATTACATTTCACAAACACAGCCATAACATACACTCCTGGACTAAGAAATACCTATTCATACCTTTTGATTTGTCTACGGAAAAACAGCTAAATTTAATGCTCAATCAGAATAACTTTGGTAGAATATGGAATTCATCTTCTTCCTCATGTTTCAGATTTTCTCTTTTAAACATATTGTACATATTTTTTAAAGAACAAACTATTTAGACATTCACTATAGTCTATCACACTGCTTTTTTTTGGGGGGAAACTGGAGGCAAAGATGTTGATTAGATTCTTAAAGTGGGAACACTAAAACTCTTCTTGTACAAAGACATTTCAAGCACTGACACAAACATTTTAAGTCATAGAACATTTTAAGACTTTTATAGGAAAACACAATATATATATAATATATAATTAAAATATAATACACATGCAAAGCAAGCATACAGTGAATTTAGTCCACTAAAATTTAACGTCATTATGAACATATACTTAAATTTATCATTTTGTATGTGTTATTTCTATTTGTTCACAGCACATCCGTATGTATAACGTTTCTTTTTCTCTCTGTTTTGCCTGCTTTGGGTCCATTATTATTAGCCCATACTCTTTAGTTTGGAAGTTATAGTCTCTTTTTCTATTACTGGATAATTCAAGTCCAATATCAACTAATACCTTTATTCTCCTCTTGGATAACAATCGTATCATAGATCACTTTATTATTATCATATATTTTAATTCTACAAGCCCTCACTGTTTTCTCCTTGAGTTCAATTTGGTATTTGATCTATTCTTTACTATGTGATCATAGCTAATGTCTTCTAACACCCTCTTTTTCATGTAAGGAGAAATATAGTATGGTTTAGTTTAAGAATTGTACTGTGTAGTCAGACAGATTTGGTCTGGACTCCTGTCTCCGTCTATTACTAGCTGTGGGGCTGTGTGGCTTTGGTTAAGGTATTTACTCCTTTTTAGGCTTCAGTGTTATTTCAAAAACTGGCACTTCATCAGGTAGACATAATGACAATATCCCACCTAACTCAATGCTTAGCACAGAGCTAGCACTCAGTGCAATAAGGTACAATGCTATATGGTTGTAGAAATATGCAAATAAATATTTACATCACGATGCTTTGAGAACTATAAAGAGCTATATAAATAATAGTGATTCATTTGTTCAACACATAATAAACTATTACATGCCCAAGGGGAAATATGTATGCTAAGTACCGGGATTTAAGAGTTAACAAGGCTTTGCCCTTGTGCTTATGATGCTCACATCTAGTCTAGTCAATATCTTCATTATCAGATGAAATAAATGAAATACAGTGGCTCTCTCTCTTTTCACTCCAATTATTTTCCACATTCAAGATTCTTGATCTGTATTATCTGACAACTGGACTACAAAGATAACAACTATTATTTAGTATTCCTTTTTCTAAATGTTTTTATGTATTTGAGTGGTTTATTTCTCCCAAAAACCCAATGAGGTAAGTGCCATGTTCCAGTTTTACAATAGAAGAAACTGAAGTCAAGGACTATACCTTTAAAAGTAACTTGCCCAAAGTCACAGAGCCAGAAAATGGGTGATCCAGGAGATAAACTCAGTCTGGTTCCAAAGCATACCCACTTAAATAACATGATATGCTGCCTTTATGTGTTATCGATCCCAAATTGGTGCATGGTTCTGACTGTTTTGTTCTGTTTTTTTACTTTTAAGGTCAGGGGCACAAGTGCAGGTTTTTTACATAGGTAAACTTGTGTCATGAGGTTTTGTTGTACAGATTATTTCATCACCCAGGTATTAAGCCTAGTACTCATCAGTTATATTTCCTGATCCGCTCTCCCTCCTCCCACCCTGCAGCCTCTAAATGGCCCCAGTGTGTGTTGCTCCCCTCTGTGTGTCCATGTGTTCTCATCATTTAGCTCTCACTTATAAGTGAGAACATGCAGTATTTGGCTTTCTGTTCCTGTGTTAGCTTGCTAAGGATAATGGCCTCCAACTCCATCAATGTCCCTTTAACCACAAGCAGGCTCTCAGGTTTTTGACTACAAATATTATATGTAATACCCGGCAATTCCCTTAGGATAAACAATGGTGATTCTACCCATAAGAACTTCAATATTTAATGATTAACACACTCAAAATTGGATATTCTTAAATTCTCTCGACAGTAACACCATATATCCGTCATTGCACTGATTTATTCTGAAAATATCTGCTTCTCAGGAAGATTATCCATTAATCACATTCATATTATTTTGTAGAACATCATACGTTTTCAAACAGTGAAACAAATTTAGTCACATTCCAATAAACTCATTGGTGTATATGCCGGAAGACAGAAGGATAATTGAAGTACAGTTATCAAATCTCTTTAGACAAATGTTAATTGTTAGAAATAAAAATCTAGAAAGAATAGATGCATATCAATTTTTATATATCTCAAATGATCTCAAGTACCAGGAGGAACAAGGTTATTACTTGTATTGATTTGCCTTAACAAATTAACAGAAGGAATTAATATACTAATTAAATAAAAGAGATCATCATTATTTTAGTCTTAGTCACAAAGATTCACTCGACCTATCTGAAAATTATGTTGAGCTCACTTACTATTTAAGAGAAATTGCAATTAATACTGTTACATAAAATTTCAACTGCTGTCACTGAAAAAGCTGCAAGATTTTAACAAGTACAGTATTAAATAGCAAGAGATATAATTTATTTTAAACTTATGAAATAAACATGTGAAGTAAATAAAGACACAGTTATTAGCATTGTTTCATTTTTATTCCTTGTAAAATAGTAATAAATTGAAGCTAACCTAGAAAGATGTCTTAAATTTTTAATAAAATTTTTTTTTTTTTGAGATGGAGTCTTGCACTGTCACCCGGGCTGGAGTGCAGTGGCGTGATCTCTGCTCACTGCAACTTCTGCCTCCTGGCTTCAAGTGATTCTCTCGGGCCTCAGCCTCCTGGGTAGCTGGGATTACAGGCACCCGCCACCACGCCCAGCTAATTTTTTGTATTTTTAGTAGAGACGGCCAGACTGGTCTTGAACTCCTGACCTCGTGATCCACCTGCCTCAGCCTCCCAAAGTGCTGGGATCACAGGCGTGAGTCACTGCCCCAGCATTTTAATAAAAAATTTTGTAACATTTTCCTTATATGCCTTTGTTAAGCAGAGGAAAATAATTCTCCTCAAAAGTTTTAGGCCATATGGTATACAGAACCTCTGGTAACATCTTCCACATTGTACGGGTAATTGGCTGGTAACTGTAGGTTGCAATATAAAGTCAGATGTCATTATGCAATTGTATATAATCAAACAGCCATTTTCACATATCTATAATGTTTTTAGTCATCTTCTTCATAAAAAGATAACATATAAGCACAATCCTAAGAAAATCATATAGTATGTGAGTCTTCCGATTAGAGAGCAATCTACAAATGGTATTCAATATAAACAGGTAAGTTTATTTTAACTGCTTAAGGGCTACCAATTTGCAGATAATTTAAAATATATATATTCCATATAATTATAGCTTTACAGCTTTGCATTCTTATTATCGTTATTCCGTTTTCCTGACATAGGGTATGTACACAATTTGTCTAAACGTTTTGGGAAAAAAATAAAAATTATTGGTCCATAATTTAAACCAACTTGCCAAGTGTTATGGCGATCAGTCCATATTTGTCTATTTCACCTGAACTACAGGATTTCATTATGGCCTTAGTAGATAACCCAAGAGGTGTGTTTAATCATCTTAAGCAGCAATTATTAAAATGCTTTCCTATGACCTGAATACAGAGTCTTTATGTTTGGGTTTATATATACATGAAGATCCTCAGTTGGGGCTGGGGGAGGACTCATGTTTTAATAGATTTACTTTGTTTAACATAAGTTAATTTTTGCTAACAGGAATTTGAATGTGATTACGCAATTGTAATAAAAAATGCTATATTATTAGGCACATCACCATTCACCGAATGAACTAGTGGAGTTACCAAAACTTAGGGTTACTTTTTGTAACAATGGTGAAGTTAGTTTTTCTAGTCAGTTTAGTGGGTGAAACTGAAAATGATCACATAGTTGTGATAGCACACATGGCACACATCTTTATTCTATCTTTTTTCAAAAAAAAAATTATCTGAGAATTTTAAGTGAGAATCAATCATGGCATCAATTCTAAAAAAAAAAAAAGAGTAAAAAAAGATTCAAAATGCTTTCACAGGCAAATTAGAAACTAAATTCTGAAGTATAAAAATAGGGACTACCGTTGAGAAAATCTTTAGTATGTGAATAAGTCACAAACAGTTGCTAAAATAAAATGTAAGTTATAATATATTGACAAAATGAAATTTGGGTTAAGAAGTATGTTAAACTGAGAAATGCATTTAACAATTTTTTTTTTTAGACAGAGTCTGGCTCTGTTGCCCAGGCTGAGTCGCCCAGGCTGGAGTGCAGTGGCACAATCTCGGCTCACTGCAAGCTCTGCCTCCAGGGTTCACGGCATTCTCCTGCCTCAGCCTCCTAAGTAGCTAGGACTACAGGCACCAGCCACCACACCTGGCTAATTTTTTTTGTGTGTGTTTTTAGTGGAGATGGGGTTTCACCACCTTAGCCAGGATGGTCTTGATCTGCTGACCTCGTGATCCGCCCGCCTTGGCCTCCCAAAGTGCTGGGATTACAGGCGTGAGCCACTGTGCCCGGCCACATTTAACAATTTTAATAGAGATACATTCCATAAAAAGTATATATAAATTCAACATCTTAAATTAGAACCTTTAAAATACTCTAGGAGTTCTTTCTGTTTGAAGAAATATTAATACAACAGAAGGGGTGGACCAGTCCTCTAACTAATCTCCTTCATATACAGTCATGTATTACTTAACAGCGACATATGTGGTTAGGTGATTTTCATCATCACCCGAACATCAGAGTATACTTACACAAACCTAGATGGTATACTCTACTATACACTTACGCTATACAATGTAACTTATTGTTCCAAGGTTACGGACCTGTACAGCATGTTACTATACGGAATACTGTAGGCAATTTTAACACATGGCAAGCATTTTTGTATCTAAACATATCTAAACTAGAAAAATTACAGTAAAAAATATGGTGTAATCTTACGGGACCACTGTCGTATATGTGGTCTGTTGTTAACTGAAACGTCATTATACGATGCATGACTATAATTCCATTTTTTCATGTATTAAGCATCATTCACTATTGCAGTTCAGATGAAACTGACAAAAAACATTGAGTGAATCCCAAATAAACTGGGAATTATTAAAACACTTATTAATTCATTTTCCATTTACAACTGTCCTTAGTGTAAGAAACTATATTTATGAAAATTTACCTGTAATAAGAATTCTCCTTCTTGTAAGTTCAGGCCTTCTCTGAAATTTGCTGCTCTACAGTTCTCCTGGCCTCCATTTCTTTCAGCAGGGGAGGATTTTAATGCAACTATGCAAAAAAGGGAAAAATAATGATTTTAAAAGTAAGCAAAAGTAAAGAGCTATAATAGAAAACTTCTGAACACCAAACAAAGACACCTTGAAATACTGGCATCTACTGGTATTTTTAGTAATTGGGTAATACAAGGTAAATAATAAATACTAGGTAAGTAATCCTGTTGCCAGTGGGTAGTTCCTTATTCTATGCTAGTAACAAAACTGAAGGACTTAGTAGTTGTCAGCTGACAGATTGTTAAAAATTGTTGATGAGTTCACAATATGACTTTTGTCACAAAACTGAGGAGTTTCAAAGAATTGCACAATAGTGTTATAAACACTCCTCTCCACTCCCACCTCCTTTCTTAGGAGATTAAAGTTCTCCATAATGTAACCTATAAAAATGACTCCAACTTTTTATATATTTATCTAAATATCAGGGAACTGGTGGTGGTGAGGAGAACAAAAGCAACTATGCACCTACTGAGATGTATTTCTGATGTGTGGAATCTTCTTGTCCAGCATTTGGGTAAAAACTGTTAATTACTGTTATTATTTAATAGGTTCATGTTAAATTTATAAATTAACTCATGGAGAATTAATGTCTTTATAATCTTGAATCATTCTATACAAGAACACACATTTTTTTCCATTTAAGTCTATATTTTGTCCTGCTAGAATGTTTTAAAGTTGTCTACAAAAAAGATGTGCACAGGCATTTTTATATTTACTCCTAGGTATTACATCTTGTCGGCTGTAGAGTGGCTTCTCTATTATATCTTCTAACTGCTTGTGAATTACATATGTGAAGGAAAGTCTGATGGCATGATAGGATGCTTACTATTGGAGGTGGCATGTTATAATGCTATTTCTTCTTTTTTTTTCCCTCACTCTGTGTGTGTGTGTGTGTGTGTGTGTGTGTGTGTATATATTTATAGTATGGGAGGAAGCACAGCTGAATAGAAATAATAATAGCTACCACTTACTTAAACATTTTGCCAAGCACTTTCAAATATTATCTCACTTAAAAGCATGTGGATATTGGTAACTGTTAGAATTGGGCTCAAATCTTACCTTTGACATTTACTAAAAGTGGGAGTTATTTGAGCCTGTCTCCTAATATGTGAGGTGGTAATTAAAAAAAATTTTTTAAGCACATCTTGCAGGGCTGTTGTGAAGAGTAATGAGAATATATGTAAAGTTTCTGACACACAGCAGATCAATAGTAGTTCAACAAACAGTAGCTTTAATTACTAGAAATATTTCTCAGAGCTTATGGATTCCCTGGTTATAAAGTATAATCTTTTAGAGACTTTCTAAAGTATCTAAAAGTATTCTGACCTTTTTTTAACCTGTGATATTTGAATAAGAGAAACCATTAAATAAAACTGACTCTGGCAGTCCTCTTAAGACATACTTCACCGTATGTTTATGTGACTAAATCATCCAGCTCAGTGAAAAAACTGGAGATTTACTAATAACTAGACTTTCTCTCAGTTTGAGCAGAGTACCACATATAAAACCTGTCTGCAGTCTTTCATGTTTGCAGTGTATTTTCTGGTAAATCATCAGTGAACGTGTCACACCAGAATCTCATGCCAAGTTCTTGCCTTTGCAGAAGTTAAAACATATCTCTTTGCAAGAAACAGCCAAAAGCACAGTCTCTGAATATAACTTCAAAAGGCCAGAGAACAGATTTCCTTAGGCCAAAAAACAGTGAGGCAAACTGACCTAACAGTTCATCAAGACCAAAGGAAATGTTTAATCTGTACAGAGAGAGAATGGTAGAAGAGAGAATGGCCTTTTCTCCCTTTCTGTTCTGTAAGTTATGTTGTTGCTTGCTTACTAATGGCCACATTTGCTTGAATGCACAAAACCATACAATGTCAGAGTCAACTATATTCTGTTACTTTTCTAAAAGCTCTGGTATGAAGCACAATTTAAGAGTTAGACCAAGCATCAGTAATACTTGCTTTTAAAAAGAAAACAACAAAACCAAACCCTTATATTATGAAATAAGCCTAAAAATGGACAATAACAGTGTCAGATTTTATATATCTAAATTATCGCTGGAAATCTCTTAAAATTAATATTTAATCAACACAATTGGTATTACTTCCACCTAGAGTCATTGGCAGTAGAAAAACATAAATATTAAGAGATAACTACTTGATCGCTGAGAAGACGACTAAGCAATGAGAGAGACCATTCATCTCAGAGTAATTTATAATGTGTTCTTGGGCTTGCACTGAGGGTATTAGCCAATGTAATTAGACACTAGAGTCAGATCATGTCTTTAAGTAGGGCATATAAGCTGTGGAAATAACTAGAAAACAATGTCAAAAAATACTAAGTACCAGAATAGGGTTTAATTAAAGTATTACAGGAACTTGAAGTAGAGAAAAAAATAAAAAGAACAAATTCTTTCTAAACAACAATGCTTATAATTCCAAATGCTGGAAGAATGATATTTAATATGTATAACTACTACATAAGTAGGAAAAGTGACAAGTTCATTTGTGGGAATGATTACTGGAGGTTTCTACCAAAAACAAATATGTAAATATTTCTGTTGCTCTTGTGTTTAAGGTTAATCATTGGTAAATCATTTAAGTAAATATTGTGCAAAGATGAGTCCGAGAAGGGTGGACTTTTAAAATCATTTAAAAAACACTGCTGTGCTTTTTTAGGAAACTAATTTTATGCCATGGCCTCTCAGCCTAAACTATGTAATTTCTACCCCTGCATGAAGTTTTTCTTCTATTTCTTGCTCTCATGCCTACTACCTCTAACTTATTAAAATTACTAGAAGCTCTATCAACACTACTCATTTTCAGGTATATAATTCTCGCGGTGATTAGAAAGCAAGCAATGAGTAAGAAAGTGACATTGAGACACTATCTCAAGAGCTGCTTCCTACCATCGGAGTGACTTTACTTAGTAATCATATGTGATACTGGGCACACGCTGTACACCTAGCACTTTCCACATATTATATCCTATTTAATCTTCATAATAGTTCTATGAGACTGATATTGTTCTTTCAATATATTAGGAAGCTGAGACTTAGGGAGGTTGAGAAAATGTTCCCAGGGTCATAGAGATTTAAGCGGCAGAGCTTAGACAAAAACTCAGGTAGCCAGACCTCAGTGTGTGAGCTATTATTAACCACTGCCCACTATGCTAACCATGTTTGACCTTTAGTTTCCTCATCTTTAAATGAGGACAATGCTACCTCTTGAGACAAATTCTTGTGAAGACTAAAATAACATGTAGAATACCAGGGTAATACCTGAGATCAATCACTGACAATCAAGGACAGAGGTAACGAAGTCTATGCTGAGTATATACACCCTCAAACCATGATGAGAAACTTACAATTAAAGTGCCCCTGAGGAGGCAACTGAGTATTTTATCAGCTTTAAGTGGAGAGCAGTAATAAGTATCTAATAGGATTGCTATGATAACTATACGACACATTTGAAAGTACAGCTGACCCTGGAACAACATGGGTTTGAACTATGCAAGTCCACTGACATGCTTCTGCCACTCCCAAGCCAGCAAGACCAACCCCTCCTCAGCCTACTCAACATGAAGACAACGAGGATGAAGACCTGTATGATAATCCATTCCACTTAATGAATAGTAAATATATTTTCTCTTCCTTATGATTTTCTTAATAACATTTTCTTTTAGCCTACTTTAAGAATACAGTATATAATACATATACAAAATACACATTAATCGGCTGCTCATGTTATTATTAATACATTGTTCACGGGTCAACTATACTTCAAAATTGTAAATTGTTACATAAATTATATGCATAATGACACTTTAAACATTACACCACTGGAATTAAATTTACGACAATCTATAGAAACAAAATGTCATATCTGAAAATAAGTCACCAGCTGGGAAGTAGCTGCTGTACCGTAATGGGCATTTGTTAAAGTCCTCCCCATCAGTGAGGATATGTACCACTTCCCAAAGTGGGAGAATCAAACTCTGAACATTCAGTAGAATGTTAAGATAGTAAACCACCAAAATATTTCCACTATTTCCTCATTGAAAAATCTATGAAGGAGTCATACAATACAAATAAGAATTTAATCTAAAAAATGATGGAATTTAGAGTGCAAATACATCACAGCATTATCAAATGGCCATACTGCAGATGACTCGTTTTATTCCCACATGCATTTAACCATATCCATGTTTCCTAATATGGTACTTTCCTTCCTTAGACATCTAAGCTCAGATTTCCACTGCTCCCTAAAAGCCAAATCCCTTCATATCACATGCTTTGAATTGGTCAAGGAAAAAAAAATTCAGGAGGAATACTGAATAGTGGTAAACTGTATTTTGTATCTTGTTATTATAGTTTGCATTTAAATAGATGACAGGATAAAAGTCTTGCCAGGGAAAGCAAGACTTATAGTCCCTAACTGCTGCTATAAATTCAATATATTTCATAATATTTACCATCCTCTTTACTACTTTGGCAGGGAAAATTCAATTCCATTTCCATATTGACATAAACATAAAGGAGAGCAATGCTATGACTTATAAAATTCAACCAACCACATAAACTTTTATAAATTAGAAAGGGTTAAGTAATGCAGTATTTCTTAAATTTAAGAAACATTCCCAGTTTAGTTTAGTCTGGTATCATGGATATTTCCAAATAATATATTAAGTGTACCTAAAAGGAGCTTCTTCTACATACCTACTGGTAAAACATACATGTTTCACTCCAATACACTGCTTCTTTTGTAAAAGAAGCATTCTTTTGAGGGAAGGAGGGAAGAAACTAAAGAAAACTATGTTATATTCTAAATTCCTAGGAAACAGAGATTAGGTCTTACATAGTCTAGTACCTTCTAATTATACTGATAGACTACTGCTTTTCTGCCTACAAATTTCTAATCATCATTCTAGAATGGAAGAATATTCAGTTTTTTTAAATGCAAATGTTAGTTTACATATTTATGATTGATTGCAGGTTGAGAAACTAGAGTTACTGTCTTTTTTAGCAAATCTAGGAAATTCCATTTTCCATCTCAAAAAGTCCTTAAAAGTTTGTTCTATCCAAACTCTTACATGAAAATTGACTTCCGAAGATTATACATTCTTCCAGTTACTCATTGGTCCGCGCTCAGTTTTATACAATTCCTCTATAACTATATGACAAATCTCTGCATTAATGGAACCAACAAGAGCAGTTAATTGACCTTTTCAGTGGGGAATGAGTTGCACTTAGCTTTTCATATATACAAGAGTAGTATTCAAATTGCATTTTTAGTAATGTAATGTAAACACTCAGTGAGAACAGTGATTCTTAAACTTTCACAGACATTAGAATCACCTGGAAGGCTTCAAATATAATGCTTAGCCACATCTCTAGAATTTCTGATTCATTAGGTCTAGGATAGGGCTCTACAGTTTGCACAGGTAACAAATTCCCCAGTGATGCTGAGAATGAGGTGTCACTCTTTGAGAAACAGAGAGTTAGAACCTCAGGATTTAGAAAATAACTCCCGTATGTTCTGGATTGAATTCCCTCATACTTCTTAAAATTATCATTCCATGCTGTTAAGCACAGTTACTATTGTGAATGTCTTTGGGAAATAATAACAATTTTACAAACACAAAAACTGAAGCACCTAAGACTAAGACATAGCGCAATAACACAAAATTTGACATGTATCCCATTATACCAAGTAGCATACAATGCCCAAATTTTGTATCCTCACCAAAGCAAGCTTTTCCAAGCATCTAGATTTGAGTATGTGCCACTTTCGATAAAAGAAAACAGTATATGTAAGTAAATTATTATGTATTATATCAAAAAGGGGAAAAACAGTTTATTAACAAATTTCCATATCTAAATCAAAAATATGAAATTAACTAAACAAAGGGATTCTCAATTGATATTAATACCAGGTCTGTAAAGGCCCTTATGCATATTATAAAAAAGAAAAGAAAATTCTCCATTAAAATAAGTGAAATATCAGGATTCTGCAGGAAATAACTATGATTTCCATAACAGTAACAATTTTAATTATAAATTTTTTTTCACAGATCTCTCATTTTTAGGATTAATTTACTACAAACCTAACACATCAGGGCAAGCAAGCATCATTATCAAACATGCTGAGAAGATGAAGACCCTGTGGAACAGTGAGGTTAAAATCTATCAAACAACACAAGATTAGTTAATTGAACTAGCATCCACAGCTCCTGCCTGTCAGTGCTTTCATCACAAAACACAATCTCCCTCTACCATGCTGAGATAAAGAGATGAAATGTCTCCATAACACAGAAACTAGACACGATAAAAAAATCCAACTGACAACAGAACGTTCTGTAAAAATGACAATTGTGTGGGAAAATTTCAGGCTGGAAAATACCTGAAGAATTCAGTATGTACAATTCATTAAGGTTCTTTATGTCAACCAATCCCATTAGACTACTTGTCTCTGTCTTTTGTGGGTGTGTGTGAGACAGTCTCACTCCTGAAGGTCAGTGGCATGATCGCGGCTCAATGCAGCCTTGACATCCTGGGCTCAAGAGATCTTCCCACCTCAGCGTTACAAGTAACTGGGATACAGAAGTGCACCACCAAGCCCAGCTAATTTTTTATTTCTTGTAGAGACAAGGTCTCACTATGTTGTCCTGGATGCTTTCGAACTCCTGGATTCAAGCAGTCCTCCTGCTTCGGCCTCTCAAAATGCTCAGATTACAGGCATGAGCCATGGAGCCCAGACATTTTGTCTTCCTCTTAATCTCCCACTACTAACAACTGAATGGCTTTTTGGCCTCTATGGACAAACAAGGAACAGAAATCACCTTCTCTAGTGTTACTATTTTTCTGTACACACTTTCATTTCATGTTTACACTTTCATGTACAGTTTTCTCTCTGGCTCTCCAATTTAAGAACACATCAAATGAAGGTATCTTGAAGTCAACTCATTATCACCTTAGCATATTTTCATACTCCACAGATTTCACTTTTTACCACCCCTGCTCATCCTTAAAACATCTTATCTTTCGTACTTTTTCTCTTATTCTACATGCTCTCCCCCTGGAATATTTTATTCACTTTCATGGCTTAAAATGTTATTCTGACGATATAATGACTCTAAAATCTAAATATCCAGCCATGAGCAAATAAACGAATTTGAGTTACCCATTAAAATTCATTGATCAAAAAGTCAAAAGTCTGTCAAAGAGCAAGATTTAAAAATAATCCATAAATATTACTAACTAAATATTTCTTCACAGACTTTAATGTAATAATATATGTGAATACATTTTCTAAACCACTATAACATGAAGGTGTACGTTTCCATTAACCAGAGCACAAACCCTCACGAAATATCCTAAGATTTAACTACAGAAATTTAAATGTCTGTATTTGAAAATTTTCTAAAAAAGGAAAATTGCTGAAAGTTGGTGATTTTAATGTTAGCCCAATGGTAGTCTCCCTAAAAAGAAAAAAATTCATGACTAACTAGACCTGTTCATGGCCAAATAAGCAAGGATTCTAGAGTCATGCAGGACTAGGTAATGATCAAAGAGAAACCCATTAAATCAGTAAATTTAAAAGAGACAGGAAAGCAGCACAATACATAATAAATGATGCAATGAGTTTAGATTGTTTGAATCTCAGATATTTGTCACTGTGTTCTTCAAAATACTTGTCAAAGTAAACAAAAGCAGAGATAAAAGTATCGTATATAAAGTTCTATCATATTAGGTTTATTCATATAATCCAAAAAATCTTACACTTTAAATTGGGGTATCTGAGGAAAAGAGAGATTAAATTCCTGAACCAAAGAGGTCACAATATTAAATAGAGCCAGGATTTGTATATTCATTCAATAAGAACGCACTATTATTCTTTGTATTTATAATTATTGTATAAAGTCCCTAAATTAAAATTGTAAAAGAACTGAGATTTATATAGTTTTACCTATGAAAGTTATTATGAATATTGTAATTAAGAGTTTCATGTTCTAAAAATGTGAATTAGGAAAAAAGACAACAGTTAAATCACCATGTAAGATGGGTAATGCCATGGGCAAATCAAATTCAACAAATACTTTATTTGGTGATTTCCAATGTGCTAAACTGTTATGCAAGCAAACCTATTTCGGATAGTACTAGAATTAAGAAATAACATGTGCTATGACACTATGATACTGAAACTGGTAAATTACTTGACATACGCGAATTTTAAAATTATAGCAAAGCAGATGAAATTATAGAATTCTCATGAATGAAAAAGCAGACATACAAATCTATTAGATTTTATAAAACATTCATTTTTACTGCTTGTTCAAGCTTATTCTTTGCATATACACATGTACATATACTTGTTTTTCAAGAATAATGTTCCGGTCCAGAGAGATACCAAAACAACTGAAATTCGGAGAAATGCACAAGCTGAAGATGAATAAACACAATAGCTCTCTTTCGAAAACCTAATGAACTGGGAATGAACTGTTAAAGCATCTGCAAAAGGAAGACCAAGAACAGAGCACTTGTAATTTTTAATTTAAAATAAAGTCAAGAAAGATCCATGATAAACAATGGGGTCAAATAAATGTTAGATCATCACATAATATAACTATCATCCTCTCTTCCCACAGCATTTTTAGGCTTAATGAGTGTAAAATATTTTAACATGTAAATAATTCTACATTTTTATAAAATGGTGATTATTTTAAGCATGTATAATGATTCAAGACTTAGATTTTCCCTAACATTACCTTGTTTTGAAAATAACTAGAAGAATACTATTCTCTATGACAGCTGCAAATGCAAGACTTTGAAACCAGATACTCAGATCCCTAAGCTCCATTTTGTCAGGCTCATTAGGTGTTTGCATGTAAACAGAAAAGAGAGAGCAGTCATTCCCAGATTCTTAATTTTGGGGTAGCTGTATAAAAACAGAATAATTTGAACAAAATATTTACATAATAATGGGCCTTTCAAAAAAAATAGTAAGGAAATCTCATTAAAAATTGTATTAAATATATGTTGAAATTAAGAATGAAACATTACGATGCTGATTAGATTGGTCAACAAACCCAGTGTACACTGTTTAACAATTCTGAGAGACATAATATGGGAGGAAACAATCCTTTCTCTTCACATCAACCAGTTTCAAAGATTAGATTGTAACCACCTAAATCCTAGTCTCTATTAATAAACTACTATTGATTGTAATCATTAAGTTATTTAAATTTTTAAAATACCCTCCATCTCAGAGATAATATATTTAAATGTAATGCTTAAATCATGTCAAATAAACTATTTTCAACTTTATAATAACTGAAAAATTACTAAGCCTTGTTCAAGTATTTTTAAATTAAATTATATTTTAAAATGTTTTAATTAATTAGAAATGGATAAATATTAATATCATACTTAAAACTTCAGTGTTGCTTTTCAGACAGCAGCAGCAGTACAGTCATGGTTCCAAACTTTAAGAAGATCCATCCAAGTTGGATTATTTAAACTTGCAATAAATAGATGTATTTTCTTGGAAAAATATCTATTGTTACAGTAAAACTTGAGTTTCCTTTCTAACCAGATTGTATGATTACTCGTTTATATTGTTCTTTCCGCAGGAATTTACACACCCCCTGTTTGCATCCTGTTATTCACTTTGAGCTTCCCTTCGCTTCGCTATACTGTTTCCCTAATAGTGGGAGAGTGGGTCCAACTGCACACAAAAATCCTAATCATTGTTAGCCTGTTTCAAGTCTCTTCGTTTGCATCTACCATTTTTTCAGTTAATAAGAGTTACCCTTATAATTTCATTCTCTGTGTGCTCTGAAATGTTGCATTGCCTTTCCAGACCACTGGTAGTCTGGAGGAAATTTGGGCATTAAAAAAAAACCTGATAATTTTCATTTTCCATCTAACTGTATGTTTCTGTATCAAACAATCTAAGAAACTGCTTAGGCTGAATGTACATCACTAAAATCCAAGCAAAAATATTTACAGACTTCTTTAAATTTTGTATGTTTGCATTTGTCATTCTGAAGGCAAAGAAAAAAAAATTAACTTGTTTAGGGCATAATCAAGGCTAGGCTAAATCACTGCCTCAGACTCCGTAACATGCTTGTTAAAATACTGATTCTTGGGTTTTACATAGAACTTACTTGTTATCAGCAGGGGCATGCCTTCAAATTTGCATTTTACAAAACTTTCTAGGTAATTCTTACGCGCAATGCAGTTTGAAAAGAAACGTTAAAGATAACGTAGTTGATGAAGGAATCATGCAAATAGGTAATAAGATCCTACTGTCAAATACACTCAACCAGAATAAAAAATAGACAAACTCATTAATGAAGAACTGAGAAAAAGTTTTTAACAATTTCATGATGAACCCTGTGTTAAACTATGGCATTCTTTATAAGATAGACTCTGAGATCTCCTTTACTGGAGGCATTGACTAATAGCCAATCATGTATGTGTTTGTGTGTATATATACATGAACACACATACATAATATAGACATTAAATATAGAAATATATCTGTTTATGTGTGTTCATACACACATTTGTATGTATCTGCCTAGATACACACATACTATTTCTAAACAGAAGAAAAACCTACACATTTTTTTTCTTTTTAACATATATAATTGGATTCCCCATTATAAAGGAACAAGAAATGGAAAGGTAAAATGACTCAAGTCAATAAACCTTTACCAGAGTCAGGGAATAATGCCTCCTTGGCTTCTAGACTCCAGAGTCTCTAAGGGTGGCAACCACGTCTTATACATCATAGAACGCCACCACATGGTCAAGCACTAAGCACAGCATGTGAGTAAATGCTACGGATTAGGACAGCATTCCTTCCGTGAAGCTGGGAGGAGGCCTGAAGTTACAATCTACAGCAGTGGCTCCTAAACTTCAACATGCATCTAGCCCTACCACCAAGGGTCCTACACCTTAGATTACATAGGTCTACGGTTGGACCCAATAATTAGCATTTCTGGCAAGTTCCCAAGTGATGCTGTTGCTGCCTGTCTGGGTACTACACTTTTAAGAACCACAGATCTAGGAAAAAATCCTTAGTGCTTTGCTATGCAACGGTTGCCAGAGAAAAATATAGGTATTATTTGGTCAGGAAAAACAACATAAGGAATCTAGAAACCTGAGTTCTAGTTCCAACTATATCAGCTAAATGACTACAGCTAATAAACACATACTTACAGACACATCACTGAATACTTCATAACTCTTCTCCCAAGATGAAGGGTTTGGTATAGAGGCAACTGAAAATTCAAACGCTTTTTATATAGGTCAGAGAAAATTTGTGTACTATGAAACTTTGAAATACATAATCTTTCCTGAAATCACTATCCTCAAATCTGTATATTGCCCAGACCACAACTGTTAAACTAAATAGCTTTTGTCCAAAAGAAAGAACACAGACAGGCAGGCAAGCAAGCAAGCAAATAAATAAAAAGATGCTCAGACTAAACACATCACATTATGTAAACATAAATCTAAAGGGAAATTAACTGTTGCAGTATTCTAAACACAAATTACCAATTCAAATATCAATAAACATGTTGTCTAGGCACTTCCTAGTGACCCAGAATAGCAGGATCAGCATAATCTCGAAGCTTGTTAGACAAGCAAAATCTAGGGACACACCTAAAGCTACTGAATAAGAATCTGCATCTTAAGATTCCTATATGATTTGTAAGCACATTAATGTATGAGAAGCACTAACTGACATAGCCCACTGAGATTTTACCATTAACTTGCTATGGTTAGTAAAATTATACAACATTTTAAAAAGACCATTTCCTTAAAAAAATCTATTTCTGCCTTCTAGACAGATAAAAGAGAAATCATAAATAAATTTTACATGAGAAAATACACTGAAACATCATTTGCAAACAAAAACTTCCATTGCAATTTAAAGCTAACAAATATCATCCAGCCACCTAGCTCAAAATCCTAACCTTTACTGCTGAGGAAACTGAGCTATAGGGATGCTACCTAGTTTGGTTAATGACAGTTTTCAGTGACACAACAGATAATGAATGAAATTCTATTGACTCTTTCAAATATTCTTTCTAGTGAAAAACATGTTTTAATTATATATCTTGCAGTCAGTCTACAATTAATGTAAAAGATTAGAAATAGGCCAGGTACAGTGGCTTACACCTGTAATCCCAGCACTTTGGGAGGCTGAGATGGGCAGATCACCTGAGGTCAGGAGTTTGAGAGCAGCCTGGCCAACAGAGCGAACCCCCGTCTCTAATAAAAATACAAAAAATTAGCCGGGCGTGGTGGTGGGTGCCTGTAATCCCAGCTACTCGGGAGGCTGAGGCAGGAGAATCGCTTGAACCCGGGAGTTGGAGGTTGCAGTGAGCCAAGATTGTGCCATTGCACTCCAGCCTGGGCAACAAGAGTGAAAGTCCACCTCAGAAAAAAAAAAAAAAAAAGATTAGAAATATACATAACTTTGGAGGGATAAATAAAATGAGATATCTATGAAAACACAGAAAATCTAGCAAGATGGTGTTTTATCCTTTTTTTATTTCTATTTTTAAAAGACAGACTTCTAAATATTGAAGTAGAAGGGAAACTGGAATTGGACATAATCAATTTGAGCGTAACTTCTAAATACATGATTTTCAAAGAATGATACCATGCATCATTTCAGTGGTTGCATCTGTTGGGTGAATAGAACTGGAAAATTGATTTTAAGACTCATAAATCTGGCAGCCGGGCACGGCTCACGCCTGTAATTCCAGCACTTTGGGAGGCCAGAGCGGGCAGATCACGAAGTCAGGAAATCGAGACCATCCTGGCTAAAATGGTGAAACCCCATCTCTACTAAAAATACAAAAAATTAGCTGGGCGTGGTGGTGGGCACCTGTAGTTCCAGCTACTTGGGAGGCTGAGGCAGGAGAATGTGTGTGAACCTGGGAGGCAGAGCTTGCAGCGAGCTGAGATCACACCACTGCACTCCAGCCTGGGCAACAGAGTGAGACTCTCTCTCAAAATAAATAAATAAACAAATAAATAAAGACTTCTAAATCTGGCTTTGCCACTGAAGTTTTACTATACAGCAATAAATTTTCCAAATATAGCTAATTTTTATAGTTATTAACACAGAAACAGCTATATTTAATACAAGTATTTTTTATAAGTTATCATAGACAAATTAAACCTTCTGTCTTACCATCAAAGAAGCTCTTGGCTCTCAGGTAACTGACACTGAGCCTAAGAACTGAAAGTTTGTCCAACTTATTAATTACATCTTGTGGGAAAGGCAGCAGGCTAGCCAAACGGTCCAACTCTGTATTAAGTCGGTCTCTATGCCGCTTGGAAGGATTTGACTTGATTCCTTCAGCCGGGATTGGCTTTACTCTGAAAAACAAACAAAATATCATAAAAAATCCTTTAAAAAATATAAAGCAAAAATTTGTATTGCATTATAACATTTCAAATATTTCTCTAACACAACAAACTTTTAAAGTCTACTTAAAGTTTACATAAATCTTTCTAAAATCTTCCTTTCGCATCTTAAGAAAAACAAGGGAATGGGTTAAATTCTTCCTAATATTTCATTAAAAAGCTTATGAACTCATCATAGGAAAATGTTTGCTTATACTTCATGCATTTGTAGTATAGTGATTCCCAATTAACAGATCTACTGGGATTTGTTTCCCCCTCTCAAATGCATTAGCCATTGTTTGGTAAAAAAAAAAAAAAAAAAAAAAAAAAAAAAAAGATATTTGTGATGAATTATATGAAAACCATACTCCTTTTGCTATCTTCCACAGGAAGCATCTCAGCATCATTGATGTTGTCAATAAACAGGGACAACCCTAAATAAAGTATGTATCTTCATATCACCAGCTTCCTGTATTTATTTACTTTCAACTCATTAGAGATAATGTCCCAAAGCCCCTCTGGCACCTGCAGATGGTCCTCTAGCCATCTAATGTGGTCCTCAAATATTAAAAGAAGAATAAATTTGACTTTTGCTATTTACATTTCTTGTTGGCAAATATTAGAGGTTAATGGTGATTACTGGCAATTTTTGCTTTTACATGTAGACAATAATTCTACTTAATTATTAGCTTTCATAGCTTGTGTCTCAATTAGAAAATTCAATGAAACCCTAAACAATTTAGCATGATATTCACCTGAGAAGAAAGACACTCATGGGTCAAAGAGGAACATGAGTTCAGAAATGAGAAGTGGAACAACTTCACACAAAGACCCTAGCCAGGATTTCACAGCAGACATTAATCACTTAAAGTGAATTTAAGGATCATCAGATACCCATGCTGAATTGGAAAACCAAATTAATTTATACCTTATACCTCTATACCTTCCTGTTAGCCAGAAAAGTCATTATCCAGCATTTTCTTATGACAAAGACATTTTTGACAATTCAAATGGAATTATATCAGCTTTTAGAAAGGAGAAATTGGCCTGGGCATAGTGCTATTAATATGACCCAATCGAAACATTTCTAGATAATTTCTTTTCAATGATGTATGTGGAGAAGTAATACTTTAGGCAGAAAGAAGATGAAAAGTAAATATTTCTACAAAAAAGGTAATACATCGGTAAAATGATGTGCGTATGTGTGTGTGTGTGTGTATGTATGTATTGACAGATACCATCTCCAGATTGTATGTACAACTGTGTATATAATAGAAATGGGTGATGGTTCCCCTAGCTATCTTCCCCTAACGATACTGCATTTATAAACAAATTTCGAGTCACACCTAATTACTGCATTTCTCCACTTAACCAACTGAATTTCAAACTTTGCCTATAATGCTTGTGTACCTCATTGTGTAATTCTCTACTGGTTAATTAATAACTGCTAACAAGTATTTATTTATATCCTTCACATCCTGGACAGCCCAGGTAAACACTTTTCTCCTAAATATTCAAAAAGTGCTATGGGAGCTAAGCAGAAGCAGGAACTGCTTGAAAAAAGATTTTACAGAAAAGGTGGTATCTGAGATGGATCTTGAGGGAGGGACAGGATTTCAGGAGGAGGCATAACTAAGCATTGGTGAACTGTGAGAATTCCCCCATCTGAAGGGAGAAACACAGGGAGAAAGAGAGAAATGAAGAAAGGTGGTTGGGGCCACATTCTTTCAACAAATATTGAACACCTATCAAGTGCCCAGTACAGAACACTTACAGGTGAACAAAATATACAAAAGCTCCTGTTGTTATGGAGCTTACATCCTAGGTGGAGGATGGAGAAATAAACAAATAAACAAATAAACATACAACTTTTAGGGCGGGTGAGTGCTAAGAAGAAAAATAAAGCAAAGTAAGAAACTAAGGGGTGACAGAGGTGATGCTGGTTTGGACAGCCTAGGAATGTCTCTCTGATGAGATGTTTCAGCACAGACATGAGTAAAACAAAGTGAGCCATGTGGGTGTCTGATGCAAAAATGTTCAAGATAGAGGAGATAGCAAAGTAACAGTAGAAAATCGGACTTAGGCATCTGTTCTTAAGTGTTGAGCTGGGATTTACAAGATTAGCCTGTGTTTTACCAAGCTGACTCTGGTGATAGAGAATACAGAAAGCAGGGCAGGGTTCGCTGAAGTTAGGATTCTGGGATGCCAGAAACTTCTTTCTAAAACATAAATCTGACTATGTCACTCCTCTGATTAAAATCCTTCAGTAGCTCTGAACTGTCCATGTTCCTTAGCTTGGCACGCAAAATCCTTCATGATCTTTCTAGCTTCATCTACCCCTCTGGCTTCATTTATTCTAGTCAAAGCCATTTTTGTCTATTCTACCCCAGAGCTAAGAAATTACTTACAGTTACAACATGTGGTTTGGTGCTTTCATACAACCTCCTTGTTATGTTCCATCCGGTTCAAGTCCCCGCTCAAGTACATCACTTTCATGAAGTCCTCCCTGACCAACCTCACAATGGATTAGCAACTCTGCCCCATTTGACTTCTTATACAAATGCCTTATACAATGCTTCCATTAAGGAATATTCCATAAAAACAACTTCACATAAATAGAAAATGTGTATATAATCCAGTCCTGCACTCTTGGTAGCTTTCCAGTAATGATTATGAAACACTGGAGAGAAGAAAGTAACACAAACACTGAAACAAGGCAAGATGCTATGATATAGGGAAAACCAATAGTAACATAAAGGTATCCCTTCTTGTGGTACTGCTGCCTATCTTGTGCTGGCTCTTTACAATATTCAACCTCACACTAGCTTCTGAGGCTTGCTTTTCATAATGCAAAATTGTCTACATTTCTAATGTATTACTACGTGTCTTATAAAGTATTTAATATGAGAGCAAATTTCCATTGTCAAGTAACCTAATTGCTTATGCTTGTTTGCCTAACACCCTTATTTCTACATAAGCTTGAATCATTTTTGTATCCTTAATGCCTAGCATAGTGCTTGACACAGAGTGGATTCTCAATTAATGTTTGCTGACCAAAAGTGCCAAGAAAAGAAATGATTACAACCTGACCAAAGGCAGTGACAGTGAGGTTAGGAAAGGACTGGCTTGAAGAGAGATTTAAGCCAGACTCAAATGTTCACTGAACTAAACTAACTCGGTATAGGAAGTAAGGAAGAGGAAACCATTGAGTGAGGAGAGGTTGCAAATGGTTCTGCGATTTGTAGCTTGGAAAAACAACTACATTTCCTAATGAGAGCTGTACCAGAAAAGGAAAAAGTGACTTGAGGACAGACCTCAGTAATACCAACACTTAGGTATAGGGCTATGGAAGAGGTGTAGACACAGAGGAGAAATGATAGACAGGAAAAAAACCAGGGTAGAATATTTTGGAGGTCATAGAAGAAAGTCAAATACACAGAGGAATTAAGGTCAGGGCTGAGAAGTACCTACTGAACTTAACAATTCAAATGTACTGGATTTGAAGCTTTTAAAATGCCAGATTGTTAAAGCTAACAAAGGTAATGCATTTGACCCACTTTTTCACTGATTTTGTGAGAAATGTACAGATTTTGTGAAAATATTTAATATCTATCCATACATCTTGAAGATATACAGAACAATTAAAAATAGAAAGTAATCTTACATTAACTACACTTGACTTGGATTATGCTAATATTTTTACTTTTGTATTGTCTTCGAATCAATACCAAAGGACACTGCTAACCATTATTTAAGGAAAAGGCTGTTTGAAATATAAATAAACATCCCTGTAAGATTGGATTTGGGAGCTCTAGAGTTCAAATATCTCCTGAAATAGACCGTATGATGTTGGTCAGGCAAAGGAGCAACTTATTATTTTTTGAAACCTTTACCTCAAAAATCTTGTCCCAATCTATAACCAAAATTGTTATGAAATCAAGACTCTAGCTGACTGCATGCCACGCTTCTGTTTAGAAGCCCTGCAAGCCTTAACTGATGGCGGTAACAGACCCAACAGTATGCCCAATGCCAGTTTGAATGCTATCTTGAAAGTCTTTTAAGATCTCCATCAAAAATGTCTATAAGGTTCATCATTTGTAGCCAGTGTTTGAAGTAAAGCTGAAAAAATTAAACAAGTTTAATCATAAATATAACTGTTTTATATAATATTTGTTATAAAACCTCAAAATGACATGCAAAGATATGGTTTCAGTAATCCTATGAGATTAAAATGACATTTTTTAACAAGAGATTACCTCTTACAGTACTGAGTTTGCTCTATCGGATTTTTCCTCAGGGTGATTTAATCTACTCTTACTGCTTTGGTCTACTTACCCATAACTTGTTTATCTTTATTTCCAGTACCTGTACCTGACTGCCCTTCCATTCACATTCCCCAGGAGTTGGGCACCCACTTCTCAGCACTAACTATGGTGTTACTCTCCATCCAACAGCTAGGAAATCTGAAGTATTCCTCAATAAAATCCCCCTACCATACTACCTACACCCAATAAAGCCCAACTCTTAACCCCATTCATTCTTCATTTCCTTCCCCCAGCTTCAGTGCATCCGTATTTATCTCTGAATATAAATTTCAAATATTTACAATCATAAACTACATACTTAATGTAATGGAGGGGACACATAGCACAAATAGATCCCAACTTCACTATTAGGCTGAACACAGCTGGATATTTTATTTCCCTATATGAGTCAAAAACATCTACAAAAACTTCTGAGAATTCTGGCTGGAAGCCACTTTTAATGAGTCAGAAGTCGTCTGCCACCCTCCTGCTGCTGCCCTATAATTGTGATGAGTTCTTTCCTTTCCCTTTTGTTTGCTATACCTGAGGAGAGATGATGAAATATAAACAGCATAGTTTCTAGCAGAAGACATTAGCAGGGAAAATCAGGAAAATGAAATATGGCCTAGAAACCACTATAAGTTCCATAATCCTGAAAAACTCACTGTTTCCCTTTCCCCCTTCTTCTATGCAAATACACGTTTTTATTTCCCCTTAAACCCACATAAAATGTATCTACCTTACCAGAATCACTAAAACATTCCAAAAAATTTTAAGTGGTAGTTAATTGTTAAATTAGCACATCTCAAATATGTACTATGTGCATGGTACTATACTGGGAAGCTCTCGTAGCTTCAAAGCCAAATGATAGTCTTATCTTTAAAGACATTCTTTTTCCTACTAGGAGGAAATATATTTTATAACATGGCAAAATCAAGCATAATATATTGCTCAGTAACACAGGTGCTGTAAAAGAGTTCATGGAGATGTGGCATCTAAATCAGGTCTTAAATACAGGCAAGACACTTCTGTTTCCGTGACGGTAGAATACCTAGCTTTCTGCAATTACCCTTCTCTTCCAGAAAATCACACCAAAACAAGAAAAGCAGGAGCCAGAAACACAAACTCTGACTCCAATGAACCTAAGAGACAGCTAAACCCAGACGCAAATAAACAGGAAGATGGTAGAAAAGAAATCAATAATAGCACAGAACAGGAAGGAAAATGTAATCACAGTATATTACTTAGCTCAACAGTAAACACCATACAGTCAAAAATAATACAACGCTAATGTGTATGTAATCTAAAATTGTGATAAAACATATTGGGAGGATGGGGGAAGGTGAAAAAGGTTAAGGAGAGACAAGAGAGGGCTAAAATCCCTAACTACCACAGTAAGACATCAAAAGATAAGGTCTAACATGCTATACTTAAGATGTGCCACATATATAATTGACTTTTGAAGTCTGCCAGTGTTATTTAATAGGAATACATTTTAAAACAATATTTCAATAGAAAGAAGTAAGAAGAACAAACTAAAAGACGACTGAAAAATGTAAGACAAAACAAACGAATATGTAAAGGACAACCTAAGTAGAAAATCTGCTAATGTAAGTGCTTCTCCTATACACAACCATGATCCCAACATATAACTTTAATTACCAACCACACTTTTGCCTATGAAAGTGACAATAACACTTTTTAAGCAAAAATGCAAGGATATAGTCACATCCCCAGATTGATGATGGGAATGTAATTAGCAAATTTTTCTTAATCTGACACTACCTTTTGGAGTGTACAATTTGGTTCAACCTTAAAACAACACATACTTTACTATACTAAAATTCCGTTACAGGAATTTTGTCCTTAAAAAATGAATTTGCATAAAAATTTACATGTCCCAAGGGTATTCTCTGAAATATTAAAGTATTAAATGGTTGGGCATAAAATTTCCTCCCAAAACAAAAACAGTTAAATAAATTACAGAATATTAGCACAACAGAGTATTATGCCGTCTTTAAAAACAAACAACATTTCAAAGGGGAAGGGTGGCAGGCAGCAAATCTGTAAGACAGGAGAAAAGACTCTAAGATGAAAGGACGTAAAACACAAGTATGGAGATAAGCAAGTACAAATTATGTATGGGAAATGACAATTTATTTCAGCTGTAACACTATCCGAGCAGAAACAGTGAAAATCCCTAGGATATGGCTGTACTGCATGCATCACTGAATCTGTTCACCTGGATAGTACGAACGCAAGTCAGTAAGAACACAAGCTTTGAAGCCAAAAGACCTGGGATCCAATATCCAAACTCTTTTTCATTACCTGAGCAACTCTGAATTTGAATCTCAGTTCCCTATGTATAAACTGAAATCCTACTACCTTTCTTTGGTACTATTAGAAAAATGAAGAAAATGATGTAAAGAACTGGGCATGCTTTTATCAGAATAAGTGCTAATAAACAGTCATTTTTTGTTATGTTAAGCCACTAGCAAAATATCAATTTTAAAAGAAGCGTGGAAGTAGAAAGGTACTGTTGTAAAAGATTTGTATGGTATTTACTTCTAAGTAACTGTCTTAATTAAATACACGAGTAAGCACGTACTATGTAAATTTATTCACCAGTGAAGTAGCACATTTCAGCTGTAGCCGTAATTGAGAACATAATCATATACTGCCTCTTACTGTTTCACGGGAGAATTGATTGTTCTGTGATAATGTAAGCTAAAAGAATAGAATTTATGTTTCTGTTTCATTTATATCTTTAGCAGTCTTCACAGTTTATATATATTTTTTGTTCCGTTTTAGTTGTGAGAATAGCAGTACAGGTGCTGACTGTCCTGCTTTATTGGTTGAGAAACTTGCCCAGATCTATAACAGTGAAGAAACTAGACCTCATTTTTTAGTTTAGATCCAGTGCTTTCAATTTATACCTGCTTCCTCTTTTTGCCATTTAGTGTCATCTATAACTAAATACTTTCACTTACTTCATTTCATAGTCCTAACAAGCAAGTGTCCATAACTACTATGTGTATGCTACCTAAATCAAGCTATTTGAAAGAAAAATGATGGAGAAATAATTGTGTAAATGAAAATACCCATTCTTTTATTTTAGATGCTATTTTAAAAACAGCACCATAAATTTATATAAAACATTTAATGAATATTTTGTAAGTAATACAATTCAGTATTACATGTATGAAATTCATGACATTTAAAAAGAATGAATAGCAAGACAGAAAATGCTTTTATATATTATTATTAATACGTTAATAGAAGTAAAAGTTTTTATCAGTATGCATTTTAAAGAAGGATCAGCTAAGGCTCAGAAGTGACTTTCAGTTCTGACACTTCATGATGGCTTAATCACCACTACAGCTGGTATCATTTTAAAGTGTAGATCCCCTTTTCTCAACACCTATTATTTGCCAACATACAGTGCTAACTTTCTATGTATAGGTAAGCTGAAATCCATTACAACTTATTCTTTATGATTAAAACCTTAAAAATACAAAAATATATCCAAAATTATCACTAGGGAAAAACATTCTATTTAATTCTATAATGGCCTTTTTGACTATCTTCATGAGACAAAATAAACAAACACTTTCGTTTCCAAAGAGAATAAAATAAACACAGTATTTGTTCTCTTTTTCTGAATAGGGTTACTAAGTATGGGGCAACAGTCTAAGGAAAGTTAAAGTAGATTCTATAATGAAGGTTATCTTTGATATTTTCTTCTTTAAAGTAGGAACATGAATTAGATGTAAAGTTGCTTCAGAGCCTTTAATTTCCCAACTTTCATTACTCCCAAAAGAAAGGAAACATTTATTGAGAGTCTACTATGTTCAAGATACTTCAGTGGGATTAAATTGAACACATTTAAAATGTATTTCCTACTAATAAAGATAATTTTCAACGTGAGAGCCGCCACTAGGGGGGGTTGATTTTTCTTAATAAATTCATCTCAAGACTGAAAGAGCTTCAGGTTAAAATTGTCAACTACTTTAGTCCAAAATTTTATGGAATATATATATATATAATATATATATGTAATATAAAATAAACATATACCATAAAATTTATATTTAAATAGTTGTCTTTTTAAACAGTCCTGTAATTATGCTACAGCATATTTTATCTGTAAATAACATAAAATGGCTCTCATTTAAGAGGTCAAAGTTAAGTAGGTCTGGATAGCATTTTCAGCTCAAAACAAGATCTATTTTCCCCAATGTTGGCAGGTTTTAGGGCTCATTAGGTCACAGACTAGTAGTTTAATTTTAAAACTCAAATTTAATATCAAGTTTAATGACTTCATTTCTAAAATAAACTTTGATTTACTGCATTATAAAGTTAACAATTTTTCATTCAGGTAAAAATAATTTATATAAACACTTTCACTTGATAAAGAAAATACCAGCACTAGCCTTTTCTTACAGAGGAAGCTGGTGATATTTAAGGCATTTGTATGATTAGAAGCAATATATGGTGCTCAGTAGAGATCTGATAAACATCTATGCTAACAAAACAAAATGTGGGTGAATGGGAAAAATACTTTTGTTATATTGTAAGAAATTAATACAAGCATATTAAAGACTAAGAAAGTATATTAGGATAATCTAATAAAAAGTACATTTTACGCAAAGTAACTAAAATCCATAAATGTTAAACTGTATAATGAATACAAAATTATGGCATTTGTTTTTGTTTACAAAGCCACCCAGGTCCTTTTATAACACCCTAACTGAAACCCAGTATCTTAAAAACACATCAGGGAAAGCTTCCTGTTTTCTCACTATACACATAAAACCTATGACGTCCCTATTATATATGATGCTAAGTATATTATTGCATTAATAAACACATAGAACAGACATTTGTGATGCCTCCCAACTTTAACCATGAAGGACAATGTCAAATAAGACAAACATACTTTAATATAAGAAATCATTCTACAAAATTAAAAGTATTATAAACCGATGTCTCAAACTGCCAAGGTAGAAAACTGCTGGTTTGACAACATTCCCTTAAAACACACTCTACCATAAAACTTCCATATTTTAATCAGTCTATTTACAGATTATTATCCTCTGTTAATGCCAATTCACAAATCTAGTTCTGAAGAACTATGATAACTGAAATTCTGAAAGGAAACTAAAATTTTAGAATGAAACTTTAAACCAATAACTGGTTTTAAATGTAAATCTTAAAGTGTTATTTTTCTGGTTCCCATTAGTGACAGTTGGAGTCTAAGCAAAATGCACACTTCTGATTTGGTCTGAGAGGACGTTTAAGAGTTCTTAAAATTGTTTACGAAAACTTGAAAAACATGCAGGTAAAGTAACTCAGAGATAAAACTAGAAATAAAAAAATTGGAACAAACACATGAATACAACCACCACACAACAGGAAAAGTTTCCAGCACGGATACTTTTTTCTGACACACAAGAAAATAAAGTATTTGCCATCTCACACAAATATTCCACCAAAATCAACTGACAACGACAAAAGCAAGTTTGTACTCACTCAATTAGAACAAAACTTTGAAGGGGAAAATAATTAGAGGTAAATGTTAAGAATGAAAATCTCTCTCAAATGCAGTTCTAAATCTTTTATGTTACAGACTCTAAAGCCACCCCAAAAGTGATAAGCAAGCTTCCGAAAAAGATGTCTGAAGAATACAAATCCTCCACCGTATCCTGTCCGTTGCATCCACTCCCACCTGCTACCACGTCTATCCACTTTACCGATATGGTCACGATGAGCGCTACAAAACTGCTGCCAAATAAGTAAATAAGAGCGCAACAGAAAGCCAGTAGGTGGGGACCAAAAAGTACCTTTAGAGGCACTCAGCCCCTTCGTAAAAGTCAGCACGTGTTTAGCTCTTTAAAACATCTCGCCCTACCAAACTCTACCAAGAATGAGAATTAAGACTGTCCTCTAACCTAACGCATGCGGATATTAAAAGTGGAAGGAGATTTCAAGACAGGTTTATACTAACTAATCCATTAGCCCAAGGCAGATCAGAGCTGTCAACAAATCAGGACCAAATCAGAGAGAACAAAGTTATAAATGTGAGAGGGTGTGTATGCACCGGTGCGGGGGAAGAGGATGGGTGGAAGGACAATTTTTAAAATGCAATCATTGAAAACGCGAGAATTCAAGTCCTCGGTCTCCCGACCGGCCTCCAAACCTCGATTCCACGGGCAGTGCCGGGAATGAACCTAATCCCCAGGATCGCAGGGATTTGGGGGCGGGGTGGGGCTGCCTCCCGCACCCGCGTGCCTGTGCGCCCAGCCCCCGCGATGAGGACGCGCTCGGGACACTCACGTTTTCTGCACCGGCTTCCGCCGCTTGCGACTGGCGTAGGTGATGTTGGCGCTGCTGCTGTTCATGGTGCCCAGCCGACGGCGGCGGCTACTCCCCGGGCACTGGCGGCCGGGTCCCCGGGACGTGGTGTCTGCCGGGACGACGGCGGCGGCAGGCGCCGGGTTCCGCGAAGCCGCGCCCGCTCCACCTGCGTCCTCTCCAGACAGTGGCGTGGGCGCTGCGCCTCCGCGCCTCGGCTACCGCAGGCTCCCGCAGCCCGCGCCAGTCCAGGTGAGCTGCCCGGGCCTGGCGCCGAAAGGGGGGGCAAGGGGCGGAGACCCGCGAGCGAGGCGGCGCAGGTGCCGTCTACACCGGCGGAGGCGGCGCGGCAATGCCCGCAGGTGAGGCGGCCCGGGCAGAGGAGGAGCCTGGGCCGTCTATTTAGAATCCTGGCCTGGGTCGCTCACGGTGCCGCCGCGCTCCGTGACCGTAGCCGCGGCCCCTTGGGTGAGGGAGGCGCCGCCGCGTTGCTCCCGGGACTTCCCAAATCCTGGGTGCTTCCCGCCTGCGGAGCTCGGGGGCCAGCCACCAGTCCCGGCTGCTCCTAGCTTACGTTCGGCTACACAGCTGCCCCTGGTCTGAGCTGGCGGTCCGGGGCACGCTCTCGGAACAGAGCGTCGAGGGGACTCCCCAGCCGCTGCCTCCCGCCGCCGCGCGCACCGGCTGAATAGCACAAGCACCCCCGACCCCTCACCGGCCCCGCCCCGCCCAGATCCAGCGTAGCCCCGCCCCGTCCTGCTTGCCCCCGCCCATCTGGATTCCATTCCATCTTCCTTGAGGGCCCCACCCTCATCCCGGCACGTGATGACGTAGGACGTAACGACGCCCCCCCGCCGGTAGCCATCTTCGTGCATAGGCAGACTCATTGTAGCTAGACTATACAAAGTATATCAAGATATGCCAAATATAGAGCTTAACTTCGCCTGTTTGAGAGACGGTGGTTCAGCTGACTTGTGGCTAAGAATTACAATTAACTGGTAGACAACCAATGGGACTATATATTTTCCTAGTTGGGGAGGCTTCAGAAGGCCAGATTTCAGTTGAGACTTGAAGGCTAGGGGTTTTCTTGACCTTTTTTGGGGTGGGGGGAAATCTTTACAATAGACAGGAAAATAGATAATAAGGGGACTATTATGTGTTGTGTCATGGAGGACAATGTGGAAAAATATTGGGAGTAGTTAACAGTATTGAATGCTGTTGAGAAATTCAAATTAGAGGAGAACTGAAAATGTCATTCTTGTCTTCTCAGTGTGTAGTCATTGATAATTTTCGTGAATGCTGTGTTGGTGGGGTAATGGGCCTGCAAATAACATTGAAGTGGGTACAGGATTGCTGGAGATGATGAAATGGCATCCTCAAGCAGACAATTCTTCCAAGTTTAACTGTGGATGAGAGACACATCAGATGGTATGTAGGGGGAGTGAAGGGTTAAATGAGGGTTTTCTAGTTTTGTTTTGGTTTAGTTCTTTAATGGGTGATACTGAGCAGCTTAGAGGGGTGGAGATAAACTATGTAGGGAACCTGAGGGAACAGTTAAGGAGTGATAGATATTAAGATAGCGAAAGCAGGAGGGAATGAGTGCCAAAGCATAAATGGGAGATTAGGACTAATAGTTTAGATACTAACAGAAACAGCACTTCCAGTACTTTGCTGTTCAGAGTACTCCACAGCTTCTTATGAGAGTTATAAGAAATGCAGACTCTTTGGGTGTCCATATTAAATCAGACCCCGAAGTTCACAAGAACTCCCAGGTGATTCAAATGTACATAAAGTTGGAGGAGCAGTTCTCTACCATAGCTGGAGGAAAGAAGGATGGTGGGTGAAATGTAGTAGGCTACTAAATTTTGGATCAGAAAGATGAAGGAGATGAAACAAAGGGTATTCTAGCATGAGCTACAAAAGAACAACTGTGTTTTGTGGTTGATGATCTTTGTTTAATTTTAGAAGAGCATAAAGTAAAAGTGATCTGGGAAGTGACAACAGGGAAGTAGGTGGACATCCACTCTATATCCTGGATGTGTGATAAGAGAAAATAATTAGGCAGTATTTGGGAGAGCTTATAGGGAAGTGATAGCCTCAGTAAGCCAGCTTTCAGTTTAAGGAAAAAGATGGAGCAAATTCCCAAAGAAGACAGTGTACACTGGGAAAGTTTGATGTTTATGAATTAGCAATTGCAGAGGCAAAATCAACCATCTCTATTTTCCCTTCTCTTTCATTTCTTCATTTCTCTATGCTTACTCAAAACGTGTAAATGTAAAAGAGTAATTTCTTCCTAGCTAGGAACTTGAAGGGTGAAAATTTTGTATCAAAACATAATATATTGAATCTGTAGCTTATAACTCCTCTTCATAAAAGAGATGTACTAAATGCAATGAACCAATCTTAATTTAGAGATTTTAAAATATCCTACCCTTTTTAAAGTTGTTGGCTATTAGGTACAGTCATTTTCCACCTTATTTTGACTTTCATACCCTTATTTTTTATGTTTAACTTTAGGGTTATTTTCATTATCCAGAAGTCATATGCTGTATTATGTTACACAGTCTTAGTTAAGTAACAGATATTTGCATAATTAAGATTAAAATTGAATATCAATAAAATTCCCAGTATTCATTTTGATAGTAACTGAACTTACCTTAACAGTTTTGCTAGTATGTGAATAAAACTTGTATAGTGTAATGCCATTTAAAAAAATGAGCTGCCATTATCTAGAAATTTCCTGTACTGGCACTGTGGAACATGGTTCTCAAAATATGGTTTGTGGCCATCTGCTAAGATTTAAAAATTTTTTTGTGAGCAGTTTTTTTTTTTTTTTGTAGTTACATGATTTTTTTTCTCATAACAATTAATTTGGCTATAAGAGTCAGTGAACATTTGATTACCTTATCCAAAGAACATCCTTTTAATCAATTGGGTTGATCTTACTTTCTGAGGTTTCAGATGCAGCTGTATGTGTATGGGTTTCTTTCTCCTGAGAAATAGTATGAGAAAAATGTTTTAGGAATGCTATTATAAATATCAGCTGTTCTTGAATAAAGGAAAATAATCAAAATGAATGCTCAACCTATTCTATCACAGTTCATTTCACTAAGCAAGATTTTGGCCCCATATAATATACCAGACACTGTGGGTTATGGTAGCGATATCAGACATGTTCTTTCCTCTTAGAGCTTCCATTCTAACGAGAGAGACAATAATTAATCAGATAGTTACACAAATGAATGTATAAATACAACTGGAACAAGTACTGTGAAATGAATACTCTGAGATTGTATAATAGGTGGATTTGACTTGGTAAGGGGAGGTTACTATGAGGGAGCTTGAACTGAGTTTTGAGGCATGGGTAGGCATTTTATAGGTGAGCTGGGGAGGAAGGGGTATTTCATGCAGACTGAAAATGTATCACTTTTTAATCTCCTCTTCAATGCTGCAGCTCCTTACTTCAGGCCCTCAGAATTATCTATTTCACTCATACTCTGCTTTTACAGTTTACAGCATACATTATAGCTATATGAAGTATTTTACAGAGGGTAGTCTATACTTCCTAAACTATGTACTGAGGCACCCCAGGAGCACCACAACAAACTTAGAGGGGCACTATCATGGAATATTTTAAATTTTCAAGGCCAACACAGTGACATCAGTTGGACACCATGCAAACCACTTTCTTGAGGTAGTTCAGAACTTCTACACATTAAATTGTACTTTATTCCTTTTGACAACATCATCATATCTTTGTGAGGCTGTGTTCTTGTAAATTGCTGTAATAAAACACAAGGACTATGGGAAAATTACTGTAGAACAGGAATGAGGGTAGTGGATTCCAAGTTTATTCCAAGATTTGAGAAGTTATAAAGTGCTCAACAGACGTGCACATCCCATTAAGAATGAAAAATGTTAATGTATATTACTTTTTAAATAGCTACTAAGTTGTTAGGATAGACAAACATAAGTTTGGATTTAACTGTTTAATAAATGGAACTGTTAGGTGTTTCTTTTAGCTTGCAACACCATGAAAAAATTACTGAGACACTACGAATGCTGTGAACTGAGAAAGTTTGGGACCTTTGGCATAACTAAATCCTGCATTTAACAGGTGAGAAACTTCAGGCCCAGAGAGATCAAGTGCCGTGCTAATCATAGCCTAGAATCTGGGTCTTGTGACTTCTACTCCAGTCTAAAATGTATAACTTATCTCACTTTGAACTGTTCTGATTCATTTATTAAAAATAATCAGTTTACACATTGCTTGCTTTTACTCTTAACACCGAAGAACAGACATAGACATCTAAATGCTTAATGTCTTCTTCAGTTGCTTGGATACAACAGTGTCATAGAAGCCACAGAGAAGTAATTAATAGATAATGCTAATCTTAATTCTGACAAAGAAACTACAATATAGGAATAATTTGTTATTAGTCAGAATTTTTTTAATTCACTTATGGATAATGCTTTGTTGTAAAAAACATTTAGGTTTTTAACACGTGAAAGTACATTATTAAAATGTTAACATGCAGTAAGTTTGGATTTCGATTTTTTTTCTTTCCGGCCCTTTAATTCTCACTAATTTAAAATTTGATTATGGGGAAAGTTATAAAAAAAGCTTTGTGTTTCACATGCTAAGATTCATGTCTAATTTATTAAACATTTTATTAAAATACATATATATAAATATCATTTTTACTAAAATCCATTTAACTTTGGAGATAAATATATTTGGAATCTATATAACAATACATACTTTCTGCATTTTAAATCACGATATAGAAGAAACTGAAATTAAGATAAAATACATTTATTTAACAGAAAATTATTAACTTGATAAGAATAGCTTAAGGAAAAGTAACTTATTGTAAAACGCTGACCTAAAATATATAATTTAGATTTGCTAAACTTCAAAAGGCTATCATTCTTATTCATATTAAGAAACAAAATGTATTCTTTACTGAAAATGTTTAACAAATTTAATTAATACGTGGACAGTGGTTCTCAACATTTGTTGTGTATTGTAGTCACTTGAGAACTGTAAAAATTACTGATCCTTGGCTCCACCACAAAAATTTTTATTTAATTTATCTAGGTTGTGTCCTGGAATCGGGATTTTACGGGTGATAGAGGTATTGTGGCTATGTAACAGAAGATCCTTATTCTCAGGAAATACATGCTGCAGCATTCATATATATATATACATACACATACACACACACACATATACACAATTGTGAAAGGTATACAAACATTTGTGGTATTCTTTCAACTTTGCCATGTGTTGAAAAATTGCACAATAGAAAGAAAATATGTGCAAAAATAAATAGCCATGTACTTCCAAGTTAAAAAATTGAGAGAAAAAATATCTGAAGCCTGATAAGTGTTTCCATGGGAGGTCAGGACGGAGACATATTAGGCACCTAACTTTTACGTAAGATGAAGCTTTAGACCTTGCTCTAAATCTTGATATTACAGGAAACAGATGGAAGATAAATTTAAAAAGATTCAAAGTTTCTGCACTTCTCCAGTTTAAAAACAAAGTTAGAATCCCAAATCTCCATTGTACAGCCTCTGTGGACTGAAGAATATGTGTAGTTAGTTGTGCATTTCAAGAATTTAGCTGATTTATACTAACCACGAATTATTCATTTTGCTGTATTCACCAGTTATTTTACTAAGATGGTAATAGTTTCTAATGCCTTACTAATACCTTTTTGCTTGTTCTTATGCATCCACTTTCCTGTATATAATCGCTGACTTTTCTAAGACTTTCTAATGTATCAGTAGACAGGACTTATGTCTATAAGACTTACATGCTAAAATAATAGATTTTTTAAAAAAAACTTTTGGAACAAATGTTAACTTGTACTGCAAGTTAAATCTTTTCACATTAATACTATGCAAAACAGCTGCTATAAGTAATATTCTTAGGACTCTCCTCACTCAGATCCTATACCAAGCATCAGAAATACCTGCCATTACCTGATTGGTAAGTTGATGAAGGAGATCTGGTTACATAATTATTCAAGGGGATATAGCTGAGGGTGGAGTGTCCTGTAAAACAGAATGGTCTCCACCCTTCCCTCCTAAAGCAAGCTGTAGGAATTTTCCTTGTAAAACTTTAAACTTTAGTTGAGTGGTCTTCCTGCCTGAATGTAGATGGAGCTCCCATCTGCCTTCACAGAAGCAAGGGCTTCTGATGAAAATGAGTAGGAAGGATTCAATTTATTCCCAGATCTTGGACAAATCTCTTACATTCTTTTAATCCTGGCTTTTGGTTGAATTCATTCTGGTAATCTGAGTCTTTAAATAAAGAATTACATAAAGCAAATATGTTTCAGAGAAAAGCATGTGAATCGAATAATTATTTTGGGATACATTGGTATTTAAAGAAATACCAAGTAGATTATAATGTAAACAATCCCTATCTAAACTCTTCAGAAACTAGGGTTTTCAAATATTCATTACATATTTGTGTTGCATTTTTCCATATTATTATTTAAACACATTTTGTGAGTGGTCATATTTATGCCAGCTTTTTGTATAATTCTTTGAAGCAAATCTCCTCTATTAAAAGAAAGTCGACATACATCTGTATTAGTAAAAACACCAATCTGTATCCTGCTAGAGTGCTTTGATTGTATATGTAAAGCAAATGAATGATATAAAATGCAAACTTTGATTTTTTTTAGTTACTCTTAAACAGTTCAGACAAATGTTAATTTCAGTAAGAACTGCATTAACAAGATGATGAGAAAAATGGAGGTCAGAATAGGGTAATTCAATCCCCCAGACCACTTTGTTTTAATTAATATTTGCCTATTTTAGGATACAAAAAGGTTGACATTCTGATAGAATTTTCTCAAATCTTTATAAACATGCCCTACATGAAATATTAATAAAAGAAATAGCCTCACATACAACAGTTTATGCTTAAAAAGTTTGTTCATACTGAAGGTATTAGCCAATTATGAAGTAGGTCGTGGTTTTAGGCACACACTCAGTCCTTCTAAAAGAAATGTCATTATCAGTCGAGCTAAAGGTGATTTTTTTCAATAATAATAAATAGTACTTAATAGCTGTAGCTTAATAGCCCTTTTCTTACCTTTTAGTATCTGCTCAACAAGATGAGGAAAATACATCAGTACACAAAGTGAAATACACTTCTCAAAACTGAGCACTTTATGTCATTACATCTTTAGGGTCGGGTCTCTAAGTGGCAATTTAAGTTTTATTTGGAAATTATACTGCTCAATAGATGACTAGAATAACAATGGTTAATTTGGTAATAAACAATAGCATTGAGCCAGTAATTTCTGAGTTCTATATTACTATATGTTATGCTCAGAAAAAATAGATGGTAAATATTTGTCACCATGAAATTAACACTTAATTTTTCATATTTTTTCTGCACATCCTTTTAATTAATAGTCAAAAAATAAGAAAACAAAAACAGAAAAGGAGTGTCAAATGTTGTTATTTTCCAATTAGCTCTTACTAGAGTCATGTACACCTCATTATTTTACCTAAAGAATAATGAAAAGCAATATCTTTGACATTGAAATATATGTCCAACATAAGTCTGTTTAAAAAGCAAGTGTTTAAAAAAGAATGTACACACACACACAAACATATATATATATTAATATATATAATTATGTATATATAAAGTCATAAAGGTGCCTTCAGCTTCTGTAGTTTACAACTTATGGTCTTTGGTAATTTCTTTTTGTTTGTTTTTGTTTTGTTTTGTTTTTTGAGATGTAATCTCAGTCTATCACTCAGGCTGGAGTGCAGTGGCACAATCTCGGCTCACTGCAACCTCCGCCTCCCGGGTTCAAGTGATTCTTCAGCCTCAGTCTTCCGAGTAGCTGGGACTACAGGCACACGCCACCACACCCAGCTAATTTTTGTAATTTTAGTAGAGACGGAGTTTCACCGTATTGGTCAGGCTGATCCCGAACTCCTGACCTCAGGTGATCCACCTGCCTCAGCCCCACAAAGTGCAGGGACTACAGGCGTGAACCACCATGCCCAGCCTGGTCATTTCTTATAGGATACTAAATATATGGGATTACTGAGATAGGGATGTATTTTTTAAGTTCTACTCTCTAGCCCACTTACCAAATAATACTGCTGACTTTAATGTGAAAGATCCTTCAACAAAAAAGAATATGCTATCACAATTTTTAATTATTTTTGTTTCTAATTTGAATGAATTTAGAAGTTAAACTGAACTTATTATTTTAGTTTCCTATGTAAAAAGCAAAGGAAAAAGCCTTATTGTGCGATCTGTCTCTCTAATATACCCCTCAACATTTTTATGTGTGTATATTATATATAGAGGTGTTTGTGTGTGTACACACAGAGATAGAGTGCATAATGACTTTCAGGAGTGAAAACAGTCTTTTACAAAAGATGGGTTCCAATGACAAATAAAAATGTTCAGAAAAAATCTCAGGATCAATTGTTTTCTCTAGCAAGCACCCCACACTTCTCTCGAGGTTAATCACAGCCTTCACTGCTTTCTATGCTGAACACAATAGTTGTCTTTGATTTAAAAATATGTCAACTCTTACAAAGTTAATGTTCTGTATCTGATTAATATGTGGAGATAAATAATCTGTGAAACTGATGTAATCTAACCTACACAAGACTCAGAAACTTCTTTATTTGATCCTTAAAAACCACATACATTGTTTATTTTATATATATATATATATATATATATATATATATTTTTTTTTTTTTTTTTTTTTTTTTTGAGGCGGAGTCTCACTTTGTTGCCCAGGCTGGAGTGCAATGGCGCCATCTCGGCTCACTGCAAGCTCCGCCTCCCAGGTTCACGCCATTCTCCTGCCTCAGCCTCCAAGTAGCTGGGACTACGGGTGCGCACCACCACGCCTGGCTAATTTTTTGTATTTTTAGTAGAGACGGGGTTTCACCATGTTAGCCAGGATGGTCTCGATCTCCTGACCTCGTGATCCGCCCGCCTCAGCCTCCCAAAGTGCTGGGATTACAGGCGTGAGCCACCGCGCCTGGCCTATTATATTTTTTTTTATATGCTCTTAGCACAAAACTACTAGATCCTCTTGATCTAACAACTTTTGGACAATAATTATTTCCTTGTTTAAAGAGCACAATCAAATCTCTTCTAACTATAATAATGATATCTACCTTTTATTTATATGAATTTAATCACCTCTTTAATTTTAACACAGTATTGTTGCTTAAGTCTAATCAGAAGTGTTAGGTAGTAATTTATATTTTTCTCTTATGGTATATGTTAGGAATTTTTGTACTTAGGTCAATGTATGTGCATTTTAAAATATGTTCCCCAAATTACTTTAAAGTGCATTTGAAATGAAAGTGATGATTTAATTGAATATTAATGAGATATTACTGAGGCATTATATTTTTTCATTTTGTCCAAATATTTTATTTGCACAGTTCCTGTTTTTAATTTTAATATTAAAGTACAAATCTGGGAATATTTGCTTCAGAGAGCTTTCATTCTACTTTTCTTTTATGTGTAATTAGAATTCAAGAGGATTTAACATCCGAAATCTTCCCTTTTTTAATGTTTTTCTGTATATAGTCAACAGAAAACAAAATAAAGATAAGGTGCAAATATTGCCGTATTGGTAGGTTTTACCCCAAAGAAGAAAAAAACACTAATGCAGTCTCTAATAATGTCCTTTCCCCCATTTTAATAAGAAGGTTTGTGTTGTTCTGACATTAAATGGATTAAGCAGCAAGCCTGCTGAGAAAAATACTCGAAGGTATTAAACCCTAGCAGTGTTGGTTTAACTGTAATTACTGTAAAATAAGATTAAGTCTGAGTTTGGAAGAAGAACTAGGTTTGACATAAGACTAAAAGGTAACGATGTTCACAGATGCCTGAATTAATGCTTCAGTGAAAAATATAATTAGCACAAGATTTGAAAATATGTCTCCTTTGGCAAATGTCTTCAGAGAGTAATCAGTGCTGTAGACTGATGTAGTGGAAAGAGCACTGGGCAAGTGGCCAAAATCTTTGAATTCAAGTTTGTTGCTCTAGCACTCACAAGTTCTGTGACCTTGGATAAGAAATTTGTAAAACCTTTGAATCTCAGTATGGTGGATATGGCCAACTGGCAACCATTTGCACTTTTTCATACTGTGTATTTCTATACTACAGCAGCTGGAAAGCTAAAAACTGCATTCTCCCAGATTCCTGTGCCATTAAACTTCTAAATGTAAATAAGTTTCATCCAATTAGATGCACTTGTTGAAATTCGGAGGCAAAAGTCAAGTGGAGGTCATCTTCCTGCTGCGTCCATTGTTTTCTGCTAATAAGTGAGATGTGAAAACATGATTTTTCTGTGATGGGTTCCAGCATCCGAGTTCTAGGGTCTGAGAGGCTGTAGGGGTGTGAGCAGTAGTGGCTCCCTGATCTCTTAATTATAGCTACAGTGGTATGATTTTGAAGTCAATAAATTTTGTAGTGACTTCTGGAGTCCCCACTTTTCTGATTGAAGCAAAGGTCATTTTTCTCTAATAAGTCAGTTCTACAGTGTTCTGGAAACATTTCTGAATTCCCAGCCTAGAGCCTCTCTCTCTAGTCTTTTCAAAGATTTAGTAAGCATGTTATTCCCTGTTTTAAATCCCTGTTTACTTAAAATACCTGAAAGTTACTCTGTTTCCTGTACTAAAACCTAACTGACACACGTTCGAATTTCATTCATACCTTACGAAGTCTTTGAGAGGATTAAACCATATTAAGCATATTTAATATTGCTTCCTCTTTTGAAAGATAGGTATTCATGATATGAAAAGCCACCATCAAAATTGTCTCATGGCATTCTCTTGTCATTAATTTTGCTCAGCTAATACAGTCTAAACACAGTTTGTGAAGTATTAGTTCTCCTGGGCAAATAATGCAGAAGAAACAATTGCATATTCAGTTGGTATCTAGATTTTATAAATCTCCAGTTCCAAGAATGTCTGTGAGTTTTATGATACCTTTCCTATAAATGAATAGTTTTCACTTCAATTTACATTTTACTAGTATTTTTACTTTTTTTGCAGTGGTCATAATTAGAAGCACTATGGCTAATTCTGTAAGTGGAAGTGGAGTGACACAATGCCATGTCTGGCAAGATTTGAGCAGATTTGGAAAAATGTTGCTCTGTCCTTTGATCTTATACTTTCTAAAGGAATAAAATAATTCTCCTCCCCCTTTTCAATGAATTTCTTTTTAGAAATATGTGTTGTTGTATCTATGGAGTCAAGAGACTTTTTCACCTTTAAACTAGCCCACATATTCAGCCCCTATTAAGGCACCAGTGTGCTTCATTATCAGTTATTTCCTGACTTGATTCGTTGCCCTCCTGTTTCAGCCTGGCTTTTGGATCTTGTCTCCATTTCTGTCTATGGCTTCTTCTTTGGCTTTTTGATTTGTAATCAGTCTTTTATTCTGCTTCTCCTAAAAGGGCTCATTCCACTGATATTTTTTTCCTTGAGACTTTCTTAGGGGTGTGTGTGTGTGTGTGTGTGTGTCTGTGTGTCTGTGTGTCTGTGTCTCCTAAGAAAGTTCCCTAAAATATTTATGTGTATATATACTTTAGTTTTCATCCCTTAGGACTTAAATTCACTTGAACCTTGACTACGAAAACACCCTTCAGTTTTTCCTCAACAGGTGAACTCAGAAAACAGGAGAATTACACTAAGTACTCATTACTTTGCTAGATAATTTTATATATTGGACAGAATAAACTACATCAAAGTTTCCAGTGCTCTGTGCATGAAAGCTTATTCATTTACTTCCACATGTATAAAATTACATCATATGATGGAATAAAGTTTTCATCTGTCATTTGTTTTTATTTATTTTTGAGACAGGGTCTTGCTCTGTCACCTGGGTTAGAGTGCAGTGGCACAGCTACAGCTCACTGTGGTCCATGAGCTCTGTCACTGAGAAAACTTGGAAGTGACCAAATAAATAATATAAAATAATATGAAAGTAATTTTTAAGATGTTTAACCTCAACAGTACAATATTGAAGTATATAAATTCAAGTTAACTATATAAATTTAGTTCAGTTCAATGTACATTGGTTAAGCACTTAAGATTTCACCAGCCTATTCTTCAATTACATGAGAAACATGGCTTATTGATTAAATGTCATAAACAATACAAGATATAAGTTATTGTGAAGAACATATGGCACAAACAAGTACTTCACAAGATGGATCTTATAGAATGGGTACAATTTAAGTAAGTGATGAGTAGGTTTTATAATTAAACATGATAAAGTGAGAAGTATGAGTCTGAGGAAATGAAGAAAATTAGTCTGATTGAAGTGGAAGGTATGTGTTAGGGAATGGGGAAAATACAACTAGATAAGCAAAGTTAGGTTAGTTGATGGGGTATCTTAGGATTGATACTTAAAATTGATTTGATGAACAAGGAGAAATTATGGGTTCTTGAGAAGGAAACTTATGTGTATTTAGAAAAGCATTTTCAGAACAGTTTGTGGGTAGTATTTAAGATGGGATGGGGAAATTGGAGGTAAATCTAAAAATCAGGAACTATTTCATTAAGGTTAGAATTAATAAAGAAATGATAGGTGGAGAATGCGCAACATACTGAGACTCTATCTCTATGAAAAATAAACAAATAGCTGGGTTTGGTGGCGCATTCCTGTAGTCCCAGCTACTTGGGAAACTGAGGTGGAAGGATCACTTTATTTTGTGTTTTCTGCTGACCATATACAGAAAAACATTTAAAAATGATTTGGTTTTCTGTTCTTGTGATAGTTTGCTGAGAATGATGGTTTCCATGGTCTCACTCATAGGTGGGAATTGAACAATGAGAACACTTGGACACAGGAAGGGGAACATCACACACCGGGGCCTGTTGTGGGGTTGGGTGAGAGGGGAGGGATAGCATTAGGAGATATACCTAATGTAAATGACAAGTTAATGGGTGCAGCACACCAACATGGCACATGTATACATATGTAACAAACCTGCATGTTGTGCACATGTACCTTAGAACATAAAGTATAATCTAAAAAAAAAGGATTTGGGATGTCACATCCTCTTGAATTTTAATTACACATAAAACAAAAGTAGAATGAAAGTTCTATGAAGAAAACATTCTTAGATATGTACATTAATATTAAAAATATGAACTATGCAAATAAAATATATTTTTTCTTTTTTTCCCTTCTTTTCCCAGTGTTGTGAACTACATGTCATGGGATAACCAAAATTAAACCTGAAATCTCAGAAGAAACAAATTGTTTGAAGAAATTGGATGTGATTTTTTACAATTTTTCATTCAACTAAAACTTTGTGAACTGTTTTGTGGTTTTGGTTTTCTCTAAATTTTAATCTTTGGCATTTACTTCCAAAGTATCCCCCACTAAACTTCATAACATTTATTGTATCTCTTCGTCATTAAACTTTGATGAATTTACAGAGTGTCTTTTAATATTATGTTCTTGAGAAAGCTAAGTTCCCAAAAAATTCCACCACCTCAGGAACAGAATTTTCTAAAATTGTTGTACCTACCTAACTTACCTATTTTTGTCTAGAGTCAACTTGTCCTCAAAACAAAATTAATATTGTATTCCCCTTTGGACAAGGACACATTAAACATTTAGCGCAGCATGCACATTTTTCAGGGATGTAGAATCATAAACAGTTATTTATATACACTTCTTATGACATAGAGTGACTTTTACAATGTGCTGTGCTATTTAAAGGTATATGTTCACCACTACATATTGTACCTGTGAAAACATTATAGGTTAGCTTTGATAATTTAAAATATTTTTGCTACAGCCAGTAGCTCTTTAATGATGATATGAAACTCTTGACATCTTTGTTATTGTGATTACATTGTATTTTTTCATATCTATTATGTGATATAGCAACCAACATATTAGTCATAATAATAATTTGGTAAGGAGTTCACACAGTTATTGGATGGAGTGCTGTGTCCATCCCTAGGTGTTTGTTATTGTAGTGATACTTATAAGAAGCACATCTTGGTGTACCTACATTAGCGCAAATTTCACTTGTCAGGAAAATGTGGATAAAGTGGTCCTTTTGATTCATTAGCCCTATACAAAGTATTTTGAAAACAATATTTTAACAGACTTGTATCCTCTTTCCATATCTCATATAAACTGTAATTATTTTTGTTTCCCCCAAATGAATGAAAGCCATCTTTACCATTCAATCCTTTAAAAAAATAATAAGAATTAGTATTTATCGAATACAGGTCCTGTGCACTTTACATACTTTCTTTAATTTAGTCTTACAACAATGCTATGTAAAAAAGTACTTTTTTAAAAACTGAAATAAAATTTACGTAGCATAACATTTATCACTTTAGTGTTCAGTTCAGTGGTTTTCAGTATATTCACAAGATTATGAAGCTATCAGTACTAATTCCAGAATATTTTCATCATCCCAAAAAGCTGCTCCATATTCATTAGCAGTCACTACCCATTCCTCCTTCTGCCAGCTATTAGAAAATGTTGATCTATTTTCTGCTTCTATGGATTTGTATATTCTGGAAATTTCATATAAATAGGCTCATACAAGGCTGGATGGGGTGGCTCATGCCTATAATCCCAGCACTTTGGGAGGCCAAGGTGGGCAGATCACTTGAGGTCAGGAAGAAACCCTGCCTCTACTAAAAATACAAACATTAGCAGGGCATGGTGGCGGGCACCTGTAATCCCAGCTACTCGGGAAGCTGAAGCAGGGGAATCGCTTGAACCTGGGAGGCAGAGGTTGCAGTGAGCCAAGATTGCACCACTGCACTCCAGCCTGGGTGACAAAGGGAGACTCCATCTCAAAAAAAAGGCAGGGGTGGGAGGCTTACACAATATATGGTCTTTTTGATTAGCTTCATTCACTTACCATAATGTTTTTGGTTCATCTATGTTATAGCATTTTTAATGCCTGAATAATATTTCATTGTGCAGATATACCACATTTGTCTATTCCTTTCATCAGTTAATGGGCAATTGGGTTGTTTCTATTTGGGGCTATTTTGAATAATGCTGCTATGAATATTTGTATACAAGTTTTTATGAGAACATATGTTTTCATTTCTCTTAAGTGTATATCTAGAAAAATTACTGTATTATATGATAACTATATGTTTAACTTTTTGAAGAACTGCCGCACTGTTTTCCAAGTGGCTGTACCTTTTTATGTTCCCATCAGCAACATATGAAAGTCCAAATTTTTCTACATCTTTGCCAGCATTTGTTATTGTTGTTCTTTTTATTGTAGCCACCTTAGTGGGGATAAAGTGATATTTCATTCTGGTTTTGATTTCCATAATATGAGCATGTTTTCCTGTGTTTATTGGCCATTTCTTATTGTCTTAGCTCATTTTTAAATTCGGTTATTTTATTGTTGAGTTGTAGGAGTTATTTATATATTCTGGATACTAGACTCTTAGATACATGATTTGCAAATATTTTCTCCCATTGTGTGGTTTTTTTTTTTAATACTCGAGAGTGTAATTCTTTATATCAACAGTGTTCTTTGATGCACAAAAGTTTTTATTTTGATAAAGTCCAATTTATGTAATTTCTGTAATTGCTTATGCTTTTTATCACTGCTTGTACTTTTATCATTGTTTGTCCAATTTGTCTAATTTTTTAAAATCATCGCTTGTTCTTTCACCAATTTTATGTCCTATTTAAGAGACCATTGTCAAATCTGAGGTTATAAAAATTTATCTCTATACTGTCTTTTAAGAGTTTTGTCAAAGTTCTTGTTATTACATTTAGATATTTCATCCACTTTGTGTTAATTTTTGTAAATTTTGTGAGGTAAGGGTACAACTTCATTATTTTTCATCTGGATATCCAGTTGTCCCAGCACTTTTGCTGAAAAGACTGTTGTTTCTCCCATTGAATTACGTTGGTACCCCTCTCCAATATTAATCATTGCCATCTTCTTCTTGAACAGACTGTCATGGGTTTTCTCATACTTCTTCCAAGTATTTTCTTTTTTTTTTTTAATTATTATGACTTTTCTGAAATCTCATTTCTTACACAAATATTCTTTTACCAAGCAAGCAAGTTAGAAAATATCATCTTATTCATAGCCCCATATAATAGTTTCCCCTCTATATATGTATCAGTTGGTCAAACATTTGAAGAGTTAAAGTCAAACTTCTAGAAAACAATGTAAAATGTATACATAAAAATCTAAAAGCTATCCATATTTTGTGGAGCATTTATGTAATATTACTTAAATGATATTTATGTATACAGAAAATGGCCATATCAAAGATATGTTATATTGAGGTTTTCTGTCCTATAAAGATGCTCAACATCAAAGGCAGATAAAGCTTGAATACTATTCACTATACAAACACTTACTGAATACCCTGCCATATGTTCCAGGCAATGCACTATCATCACTGGTGCTAGAGAAAGATAACATAGCTCCTCTCCCCAAGAGATTTATCTGGGAATGGAGAAAGATCAGTAAACAAATGATTACATTCAAGCCCTGTGGTAAGGGCATAAGTGTTATAGGAGAACAGGGAGGCACATTCACTAATTTTGCCTCAGTGAATTACTTAGAAGGTGACACTCATTTGAATAGGTTATGAAAATAAAATAATTATCCTAAGAAGACAAGAGGGACAAATGAATTTCCAGCCTACAGGATGACAAAGACTATGGACTTGGTTATTGAGGCCACTGGTAATTGTAGAGGATTTTTAAGTACTAGGTGATCTTGTGCTTACCATAGTGTAAATGTTATTGCAATGACCTGCTTCCAACCATGAACCATTAAAAGAAGTACATAGTGATAAAAACTTGGACCCTAGAGACAGACAAAATCAATTCAAATTTGGTCTTCCCAACTAAATTATTACGTAATTTTAAGCAGGTTATATAATTTCTCTAAACCTCAGTTTCCTTATCTGTAAATCTCACAGATTTGTTGGGAGAATTAAATGGGATGCGATTTTTAAGGTAAAATCTGTAGCACAATTCCTAGAGCATACTATATGCTCAGTAAAGGATAAAAACATCTTTGAGGCAGACTGCTTTGTCTTTCCAGTGCCAAATCCAATGAATTGTCCTCCAGTCATTATTTTGGAATGACGTAATGAGGTTAAGGGGTCAGTCCAGTAGCATTAAGAAATACAGATCTAGAGCTTAAGAGCGATTCTGAGTGTGGTAGCTGTTGTCCATAATCAGGATATCATCTAAATGGGAAATGAAGCTCTCACAGTTGTAGAGATTGAACACATAGCAAATAATAAAAGAAAAATATTGTTGAAGAGGGAATATTGAACAGAAAGCAACTTTTAATGGAGCAGTCTTTCATGGGTTTTTTGATGCACATACCTTTGTAAAAAATATTAAAACTATACTATTCCCAAGGAAAATATACATATATTTTACATGTTTTATATGTAGTGTTAAGGGTTCATGGACACCATAAACTCATCCTAAGAATCTCTGATTTAAGAAATGAGAAAATAATGAATTTAAAAAAAAAAAAAAAAAAAACGAGCCTTGGAAGGAGAAGGAAAAAAAGTCTATACTGCAACATATATAAACTTAGGTTATTTCTGTGGTGAATGTTTACGAACCTAGGATCATTGCTGGTGATGTGGAATAGGAAATCAAGGACAATAATTGTTCATAGTTTGGATGGAGATTCTTATTTATCCATAAATCTGAGTTCAAACTAATTATCTGGCAGCCTTACATCGGGCAAGGAAAATCCTCTTGCAGTATTGACAATTTTATGGTCAAATATTTCATGGATTTCCTCCAAGTATACCAGTCAAATACTGGGAGTAGACATTAGACAAAGCATATTGTTATTCATATTGTCTTTCAAATACATGTTTCTCATCACCATTGAAATGGCAATTCCAAAGAATACTCAGGGAATGATTTTTTTTCTAATTCTCAGAAGTTTGTAAGAAAATCCTATAATTAGTTATAGCATTATATATAGTGGTAGAAAAATCTTCCTGAAATGTACAAATTTCTTTCTTTCTGATTTAAAAATGTTTTCTATATTTTATAACCTCAATGTTTTTGCTTCTTTTTAAAAGACATACAAAGAAAGGATATAGAGCTTTAGAGTTATATTTCTATCTAGTTCCTATTGATGCAGTAAGGTTATTCTTATTGACTTATTGGATTATTCTTATCTCTTTGAGCCAGAATGCTTTGGAATTAATCAGTTCAATCTTTTAAGAGAAGTACCAAATTACTCATCTTACTTTAACTAATAGTAAAGTCATCATGGGGACTAAAGGTGAATCTGATATTTGTTCTACACTTTATAAACATCTAAAACTAATTAGTCTAGGGAGATTAATTGGGGTGAGGAATAGGCTAGAGGCAGGTTTGTGTGTGTGTTCTTGTATATTTCAATAATTGTACAATCACCTATTATGAACCTATTGTGTCCTGGGAAATATGTTAGATATTAAGAAAACAAAGACGAATTAGATACTTCTCTTTTCTACAAAAACTCAATCTAGTTGAGGAGTCAGCATACAGATAATTGCAATGCACAGAGGATAAAGGGTTTAGCTTCCTTGGAGTTTGGGGGATTGGATGATGTCTTGGAAATGTCAAAGAAAAAGTGACACCTGAGAGAAAATTTGAAAGATGAAATGTAAATATACCTGAAAAATATGAATGGGGAAGATAATTCAGGTAAAGGGAATAGCATTTTCAAAGGCGTGATGGCATAATTCCACATGGTATGTTCTTTGAATGACAAGTATTGTTATGGTATAAAAAGTGGAAGAGAAGATAAATGGGTGCCAAGTATGCTGCCTTTCATGAATAAATTCCTGTGAGTGTGTAGGTAGCCACTTGAAAGCCATGGTTGAATCATGAGATTTCTGAAGCTATATCCTTATTCCATGTGAAAGCTTGGTTGTGATTAATTTGTGGTATCTGTCTTAAGCTTGTGGTTGAGAAGAAGCAGAAATTATTTTTTATCATCTTTATTGTAGGGGATTCATTGGCAGATGAAAATGAAAAAATAGGCTGGAAGCAAACTGTGGGAAGACATCTTAGTGTCTGTGAGGTCCATGGATTTTCACTGAGTAGTTTTCAATGAGTGTTTTGTTATACAAACGATATTTGGTAAAATAACTCATAAAAATGTGGAAATGAAGGGGAAAAGGTAAAACCAGTAGGGAGGTTATTATAATACAAAAATAAAGGCCTGAACTAAAGGAGTACAGATGAAGAAGGAGAGAATAGGATTGATTTGACAAGTATTTTGTGGGTAAAATAAATAGTCTTTGATACTCAACTGATATGGAAGGTAAAGTTTTCTAAGATACCTCCCATGTTTCCTTGTCAATGATTGGGCAGATAATGATGCCATTAAGAGAGAGGGAATTCAGAAGTATATGTATATATATGGGGGAGTGAGTTTGGTTTTGGACATACTGAGTACAAATTGTCTGCTGAACCTGACAATAAAGGTATCCAAGAGGTATTTAGAAAATGACTCTAAAGGCTAAGGAGAGAAAGAAAAGCCAGAGATATACTTGGAGTGATCAACATATCACTGGTAATTAATTGTAATTTGCACAGCAGATGCACTAAAGAGGCCAACGGGTCATCCAGACAAGTATTTACCTCATGAGAGTCAACTGTGCGCATCTCTTCCCAACATTGTGATTGGTTATGTCATGTTGATAACTTGAAATTGGACATAGTATGTACATTTACACCCCTGAAGTCTCAGGTACTACAAACTAAACCTTCCCATCTCTCATTCTCCAGCACTGTTAAGCATTTACCAACTAGTCTAATATTGAAAACAGGTGAACATGGAACTGGTTTGTTTGACTCAGGGATGAGAGATACCCAGGTCCTGATCATTGTCTTTAACTTTCCTTAGGGAGTACTAATTTGGGAGTCATTGTTCTAAACAAAGTGAAGTATAACTGTCCTGTTTTCTCTTTTACCCTTGTGAACGAGGAAACTCAGGGTTAAAGTCTATGTCTTCTTATATATTTCTGTGTCGTAGGATCTTTTAATAAAGATTTTCTCCTTTTACTTTTGTATATCATTAGCCCATCTGTGCTTACAGTGCAAACTGCCTCAAATCTGTTAAGTTGATTACATGTACATTAATAACTCAGCCTCTCAATTTGATGAAAATAGACTTTACTTTACCATTTACCCAACAATTTAAGGCTTTCCCCAGTCCTCTGCTGCAGCTTTCCATTAAGTACATGCTCAGCAGGAACTAGGGAATGATGTAGGGCAAACAAACCTCTCTACATCTTTAATAGTCACAGGTGGATTCTGGCATCAGAAATGAAAATATAATGGATGTAATAAATGAAATAGATGATAATAATAAATAGATCAAATAAATGAGAATATAACATATAATTAAAATGCAAAATTATTTGTAGATTCTGAATTTGTGGAATAAATTTATGGATTCTGAATTTGTGGAATAAAATGAATATCTAGGGAATTGTGTGCCTTTTAAAAAAATACATTATGAGAAAAATATTTGCACATTCCAGTTTATACCCAAAACCAACAGATGACACATATAATCCAAAGCTAATGAAACTGATGACAGATACATCTATTTAAGACTATGGATTGTGGCTCCCAGACAGCTGGAGAATGCTTTACTGGAACAGTTGCTAAATACAGTACTGTATTTAGCATATTATATGTCCCATATTGACATTACAACAATTGGCAAAACTATGTACATCATGAAGCATGAGCTAAGAAAACTAACCATGGTAATTTCCCAAAGCTAGATTTGTAAAGGGCACGTAAGTGATGTTTGATAAAATAAATACTAACCTGCAAAGTCAACTGTGTGACAATAAACCTTGGAACTTTCCAATTCTCTTTAAATTGATATATACATTCGCAACAGGCACTGATCTGTAAAGTGAAAAAAAAAAAGAATATAAAAAGTTAATCTCTTCAGCCTTAAGAATATTCAACTCTACAATTTTTTGTTAAAAACCAAACATTTGCTAGACACCATATTAAGGTTCAAGGTTTATAAGGGAAACAATACATCAAGATAATATATATACCTTCCATGAGAAGAAGAATAAAAAAGCAAGAATGCCAGAATTTAATTTAGCATTATTATTCATTCTATACCTATTGTGATGCTCTTAGGACATATCTAAAGACCAGTGGTCTCTCTCTTACCTTTAACTCTTCTCTCTAAATGCTGTGGTTATTCAAGCCTTTGTTAAAGGACAGGTGCTAAATTCTGCCTATTTTAGGAAGTAGTAGACTAGTCCAGGTGTGCTCGAAGCACCATTTATTATTTCCTGGCTTTCTGCTTCTGGGATATGGCAAACACTAAAATGTTGTTAACCAATCAAAATTCCAGGACTAAAATTCATGACCCTCAAGTATCCCAAATTAGATTTATCATGATTCTTGATTCATCATACATTTCTTTTTTTTTTTTTTTTTGAAACGGAGTCTCGCTCTGTCGCCCAGGCTGGAGTGCAGTGGCGTGATCTCGGCTCACTGCAAGCTCCGCCTCCCGGGTTCACGCCATTCTCCTGCCTCAGCCTCCCGAGTAGCTGGGACTACAGGCGCCCACAACCGCGCCCGGCTAATTTTTTGTATTTTTAGTAGAGACGGGGTTTCACCGTGGTCTCGATCTCCTGACCTTGTGATCCGCCCGCCTCGGCCTCCCAAAGTGCTGGGATTACAGGCGTGAGCCACCGCGCCCGGCCCATCATACATTTCATCATTGGTTCATGAGACTCACTGGAAGTTCTTCCTCAGGTGAAACCCTACAGTCCCCAGCAAATTAGGGAGACTGATCACCCTGAGTCATATCCTCAAATCCTTCATTTTTAAAAATTTAAGCTTAGAGGCCAGGCGCGGTCGCTCACGCCTGTAATTCCAGCACTTGGGAGGCCGAGATGGGGGATCACCTGAGGTTGGGAGTTCAAGACCAGCCTGACCAACAGGAGAAACCCCATCTCTACTAAAAATACAAAATTAGCCAGGCATGCTGGCGTATGCCTGTAATTTCAGCTACTCAGGAGGCTGACTCAGAAGACTCACTTGAACCCAGGAGGCAGAGGTTGTGGTGAGCCCAGGTCACACCATTGCACTCCAGCCTGGGCAACAAGAGCAAAACTCTGTCTCAAAAAAAAAAAATTATGCTTAGAGTCTATAGCTTAATTTCATCCCTAATATTACCATTTCATCCCTAATATTACTGGGTTCTCAATACATGTCACATTCTCTTCTTTTCTTTGTCTTTTTTGTTTCCTTATTCTGGAGAATGAGATCTTGCTATATTGTCCAGGCAAGTCTCAAACTCCTGGGCTCCAGCTATCTTCCTACCTCTCCCTCCCTAAGAGCTAGGATTACAGGCATGAGGCACCACACCTGGCACATGTCACATTCTCTTCTAACACTTCAGGTAGATACTATCGTTAACCCCACTTTACTAAATAAAGAAACTGAGCACTGAGATTCTAAGTAACTAGCCACAGGTTTCACAGTTAGGGTAGATTCCAGAGTCCACATTTTAAAGCACTTTGACTGGGGCCTGGAAACAAATAAAACATCAGTGTATTCATTAATGTGTCCGCTTGTTTTCACTGGCAAAACAAACGTGTATGTTGTGGCTGGCATTGTTAGATTGAAATAGAGTAGTATATTTCTAATGTTAACAGAGTTTTAGTGTAGCTATCATTTTAAAGAATATGACCATGTTTAAACTGTCATTAATTGAATAATGTAGCCCATTGCAAAATTGTAATAAATAGTATGATTTTTTCAGCTACCTTATAGAGCAAAGAAGTAGAAGCTTATTGGAAACACGTATTCTAGGCTTTAAGATTAATGCTTATAATTTTTGGATTGGGGCTTTAGAAGAAAGTATAATATTTTCATGATATTAGGACTAGTTCTAATTTTATAGCTTGCATCTCGTTTGCCTTTGCCCTGCTAAAGATCATTATCTTTTTTTTCTTTAAATGTACTTACATCTATGTTGAGACCATTTGTCATCCTATACTTCTTCCTGTGATGGTTTATTTAATGCCCCTCTGTTTCAGTAGACTGTATGCTCCTCAGGGAAAGGATCCTATTTGTTGTGCTCAGCATTTTATTATCAATGCCTGACACAGGGTCTGGTATATAGTGGGCACCCAATAAATATTTGTTAAATAAAATAATGCCTGAGGAACTGAATTAATGGACAAACATATAGAAGTTTTAAAAGCATTGAGTCAGAAGTGAAAACATATAGCTGCCAGGAATTTAAAAAACAGAATTTAAAGTTTTAGAAGTATAAGTTAATGCAATAAAATGATTTGGAATGTAAAATTAATGTTATTTTATTATTGCAGTTAACATTTATTGGGTACTTACTATGTGACAAATTCTGCGTGTAGAAGCACGTGCTTCTACAGAACTCTGTACTTCCCTCATTATACTCCTCAAACTTCTTCGTAATTGTTTGTCCAGTATCTGTCCTCCCCACTCTATGAAGGCACAGTCTGGGTCTATTAGATTTAACATTTTATTCTCAGAACCAAACAAAATACCTGGTATCCAATGGTAGTAGCTCAAGAATATTTGTCAAACAATATTTGCCAAATGAAGACAGAGAATAAATAAGCTTATGAAACAACAGGACTTAAAAATTATGTAGAAAAATGAAAGATTGCTAACATTCTTCAAGGGTTACAACATAGATGCCTATTCCCTGAGATGATTACCCACAGTTGGCTTTTAAAGAGACTGCAGCTAGAAAGCACACAGAATGATACATGTCTTTGGCACAGAAGCCAGCCTCTCCAAGTACAGCAGCCAAGGGCTCTATCTTGTTGGAAGCTGTGCTGCATGAAGGGAAGTAACTCTTTGGCAAAATCTAGAAATGACAACTAGAGATTTTGAATTAATACTTCATAAAAGTGAGGATGACATTGGCACGAGGACATTATTAAATAAACTGTCACTGCAGTGGGACGTTTCTCTCCACCTTCTTTATTCTCCGTGGAACTGCTCTCAACCCAAATAAGAACGAACAAAAGACATAGTGCAGCTGCTATAGGCTGTACCGATACCACCCTTTTGTAACAGAGCACAGCCTTGGGCACATGATGCTTAATTTAGAGAGAATTCAAGTTAGAAGCAGATGAAAACTAACAGTTATATCAGATGGAACTGCTTAATATATTCAGGAACACTTAATATACTCAATCAAGTGAAAGTTGGCACTGCAAGTTTTTTGTACAGATCACTTATGAGTAGGTTTATCTGGAGGAAGACAAACCAGAGCATGATGGTGAGTGGATAGATGGATGGATGGATGGATGGGTGGGTGAATGGATGCAGGTAATGACAACAGATATAGAAATGAAGGCATTTACCAAGAAAACAAAGAATAAATAATACAGTTGAATACTCCTTTCTTCAAATCATTTTAAAGTAGGAGTAAAGATGACTATATGTTTGACATATAAAAAAAGAGAAATTTCTAGTGTTAGTTTTTTTAAATGGTATATTGGAGAGGAGCACAATTTAGTCAGTATGACCATGACTTTGGCTTTAGACATAAGTTAGCATATGGCAAAGATCTAAGAGAATGGTGGAGTTATAAGATTAGAATGTTCATAAGTGATCAGGAATAAAGACCAAGATTTGGGGATCATTAACATTGACATGGTCATTGAAGCCATCAGCATAGATAAATTTGCCAGGAGAAGAGAGCAGTAAGACCAGTAAGCTTTAGAAATACCCACAGAAAAGAGACAAGAGGATAAGTTATAATTAGAGGAGTGGTCAGTGTTGGTTGGAAAGTTTGTTGTTCAGGATGATAAAAGCCAAATTATGGAAGAGTTTCAAGAAGGGCATTAGTTAAACTTATGTAATATGACCAAGGAATCAAAAGGGAGAATATTAAGAAAAGACATTTGAATTCATCTAAAAGGAAAGTCCCTGACATGCAGAATATTGGCATATGGAAAGCTGCCAAAAAGCAGATTAAACAGTGAGAAAGTTAAAGGAGGTGGTAAGCATACACCACTTATTTTAAGGACTTTGGGTATAAAAGGAAGGAAAGAAGTATAATGGTGGGAAATGTTAGGGGCATTAGGTTAACAAAATAAAAGGATATTGATATAATAAAGAAGAATCTAATCTTCTTGAGTTCTAACCTACTCCCTCATAGTAATTAGTAGCCGTGGGAGGCTCAGAAACTCTGTGAGGGCACTAGAGTATTGTTCCCTGCATTGTAGTTGTGATGCCTCACAAAGCATAGAGGCTGTTAATCATAGCTTTAGGAAAACCACTTCCTGTCACCTTGGAGAGACTCTCTAGGAAATAAAGATACCATTATATGAGACAGAAGTGGCAGTGTCTGCTTTTCTAGAAGGAATACATATTTAAAGATAACTGTCAAATCAGTTTGCAGAAAGTTAATCTGCTCTTATCAGATTTTAAGACACTGGGCCATTCCTGTTCATCTTTATGTCTCGATTTCTTCATTTGAAAAATGAGTTTAGAGTTTATGTTAGTCTATTCTATGTTGCTATAAAGGAGTACCTGAGGCTAATGTATAAAGAAAAGAGGATTATTTTCCTTATAGTTCTACCTACTGTATTAGAAGCATGGCACCAGCATCTGCATCTGGTACAGGCCTCAGATTACCTCCACTCATTGTGGAAGGTGAAGGGGAGCCTGAGCTCAAGAAATCACATGATGAGAGAGGAAACAAGAGAAGAAGGGAGGTACCATGCTCTTTTTAACAAGCAACTCTCCAAGAACTAAGAAGTGAGAACTAAGAACTAAGAAAGTGAGAATTTATTCACCCCTGAGGGACGGCATTAATCTATTCATGACCCAAACACCTCCTACCAGGCCCCACCTCCCAACACCACCACACTGGAGATCAAATTTCAACAAGAAATTTTGGGGAGACAAACAAACCATATCCAAACTACAGCAGAATTGATAACCCATAAGGAAACTTTTAGCTTTCAAAATCTGTGTTCTCTGATTCATTCCTTCTCAGACGGTACTACCTGTAAAGAAAGAAAGGGTAACTGTAATATAAAATGCAATTATACAATTAAGAATGAACAAAGGCAACTTCTTTCTTCTTTTTATCTTCTTTTTTCTCTCCATTTTCCTTCATTTTTTTTACCCTTTAGTTTAAAACTAATGCATCTTGAAAACTTTTTCATGGATCTTATGAATTATGAATGCTAATACTTCATGGATCTTATGAATGCTAAAGGTGTGAAAATTTCTACAAAATAGTCATTGACTTTTTCTATACTTTACCTATTATGTAGCTCCCAGGATCCTTGTAAATAGTATTATTATTAGAAATAGCATAAGAAAAGTAGTAATAATAAGACCTATCATAATAGTGCTAATTCCTTTGACCTAATTACGTTTTGAAAACAGAATGCATATTATTGAGATGGATTCTTTCATCTGTAGGCTTCTTTAAAATTCATTTGTGAGGGTGTGAGAATTCTATCCTCCATAGCCCTGTATCGTGTAAACCTTTAATGATGCATGTTGTAATTGTTAGGACCTAAAATACAGAATGTTTTCATTCTATTCAGCACACATTTTTTGAGGGGATATTATTGTGAGATTTGGGATACCAAAATGAAGACAAGGCATTTACCTACAGGAGGAGCTAATTATCTAACTGGGAAGGGGAATGGCCATATTTATAATAACTATAATCCAGAAGCTAATTTACAACTTAAAATGTGCTTTCACCATCATTCTCCTTTGACCTTGACTGTTGCTCTGTAAAGTATATATGCTTCCTAGTTTCCTATTTATAGATGATGAAATCAAGGAAGACAGAGGGAAAGTGACTTGTACCAAGTCAAAGTTGGTGAATGATGGACTAAACCCCGAATTTCCCATTAAAAATATCACGTTTGTTCTATTTTGTATGGAGGCAGCAGGATGCAAGAAATGTTTAGACACTTGCAGTTAGAGTATATTGGAGGTGAAGTTGTTAGTGGCAGTGGGGGGCACATTGTAAATAGGAGGTAAGGCTGGAAAGCAAAGTAGGAACCACACACTAGAGAATCCCAACCACGAGAGTTTACATGCTATTATTTATGGGCCAGTTGATAATTGAAGGATGTTGATCAGGGGAAAGATCAGATCACATTTGTGTTTTCTGAAAAGAGTACCGATGGCTAGAGATGGGCTGGTGAGAAGAGTAAGAGACTGGGATCCAGGGTATAGCTCTTACTGTCTGATCTAAGAGGGTGACAAGCATGAGCAGCACAGAGGCAGAAGGCTTGGAAAGGAAAGGGATAATGTTAGATGTGGTTTCTTTAACCCAGTTTTGGATTTATTGGATTGTTATGAGGTCTAGATTCAGGCCACATGTCATAGTGTCTACTTCTCAGTCTGTAAAGAAAATATTTAATCTTTCAAAAAAATCATTTCTGGTTATAAATCTACTTGGCAATTCCAAGTAATTAACTTGTTCAGCAAGCTTTAGTAATACCACATTCCTGATTTTTCTTTCTGACAATATTTTTAAGCTCTCTCTGTTCATAGTAGTACCAGGTCAGGATATGAAATCAGCCTGTTAGTTTGATTTCTTTAATTTCTGTCTCATCATAGTTTGCTGCATCCTTCAAAACAGAAGTAATAAGAGTGATATCAGGAAGATGGTGGAGTAGGAGATACCAGCTTTTGTTCCCCCACAGAAACAACAGACAGCTATTCACAAATGAAAATAGCCCTAGAAGGGCTTAATAGTACAAATAAAAACCTGCAGGAACATAGTGAAGTAAAAAACAGATAATAATAGCACAGAAAGGATTGCTGGAGAGAGCAGTATACCTGAGACATCTGAAGATGGCTAGTAACAAAGAAAAGCAGGGACTACCAATGTCAGCCATGCATCAGGTGCCACTGCAGTCCACAGTGGCCTGCTCTTCAGAGGACCTAGAAGCTTTTGCCATTAAAGACCTCAGGAGCCCCTGCCACAGCCATGGATTCCCCATAGCTTTGGCAATGGAGGTTCCCTTAGTGTTTATCTGCGTGGATCACAGTGGCCTGCTCCACAGAGGATGCCTTAGCTTTTGCCACTAAGGTAACCAATAACCATTCACACTGTGCACCTCCCAGGAGAGGAGGCTGCTTCCCCAGTCCTCTAGCCAAGAGGGAGCCACTCTTCTGCTACTCTAGGATTGGGGCTATCACTGCCCTACCAACCCCATGCATACCCTGAACCCTAGAGCTGTGGCCATTGTGTGCATACCCTCATTACAGAACCTAACTCTATGGCTGTATCACACATGTACATGTTTCACACACCAAAGCCACTGCTGCTGTGGGCCAGCTGGCACCCCAGACGTTAGAGCTACTGTTGCTCTATACCCTGGCTCCATGGCTTCTCTCTGAGTTCCTGCATCATAGACACCACAGCCACTGCTAGAGCAGGTATGTGCATAGGTATATTGTTCCATACCTTGAAACAACAGTCTGCAGTCCGCTTGCATATCCAGACTGGATCCAGACAAGGATCCATGGAGCTGGGATGCTCCAGATCCCAGCTCCATGGCCACACTGAGCACCTATTCCTAGGGACACCAGAGCCACTGCCATATTAGGTTTATTTGTACCCAAGACCCTTGAGCTGTGGTTGCTCTGTGCATGCCAACTCTCTGGACCCCAGCTCTGTGGCAGCGTTATGAGCACATGTGCCAAGGACAGCAAGTCACTGCCACAGCAGGAGCATCCACATTCTGAACTCTAGAGCTGCTGTAGTTCTGCACATGCCTGTTTTCTTGACCCTAGCTCCCTAGCTGCTCCATAAACACCCAAGCCTCACACAGTATTACCAGTGCTGCTGCAGGGGCCCTGGAAACCCATGCCACCAACTATCACAGACTCTGGAGCTGCAGTTCCTACATGCATGCCTACATTCTTCTCAAGTGCCCACAGAACATTCTCCAGGATAAATCATACGTTAGGCTACAAAACAAGTCTTAACAAATTTGTGAAAATTGAATTACATCAAGTATCTTTTCTGACTGCAGTGGTTTGAAAGTAGAAATCAATAATAGGAGAAAAACTGGAAAATGTACAATTATGTGGAATTTGAACAACAAACTACCAAACAATCAATTGGTCAAAGAAGATCAAAAGGGAAAATATTTAAAAATTTCTGAATGAATGAAAATGGAAATACAACATACCAAAGCTATGGTATGCATCGAAAGCATTTTTAAGATGATATTTGTAGCAATAAATACCTACATGAAGACAAATAAATACCTCAAATATTCTAATTTTACACCCATGGAACTACAAAAAGAAGAACAAACTAAACCTAAAGTTAACTGAGGGAAGGATATAATGAAGATCAGAGCAGAAGTAAATGAAATAGAGACTAGAAAAACAATAGAAAGATCAACAAAACAGTTGGTTTTTTGAAAATAAAAAATTCAAAAACCTTTAGATGAATTAAAAAAGAGAAAAGAATAAAAGAAATAAAAGAAAATAAAAAATGAAAAAGGAGACAGACAACTGATACCACAGAAATACAAAGGATCATAAGTGACTACTATGAACAATTATGTCAACAAATTGGATAACCTAGAAGCAGTGGATAAATATTTAGAAATGTACTACCTATGAAGATTGAATCATGACAAAATAGAAAATCTGAACATACCAATAACAAGTAAGGACACTGAATAAGTAAGCAATATGACCCAAAAAGGAAAGTCTAGGAACAGATGGTTTCACTGTAGAATTCTACCAAACATCTAAGAAAAAAATTTTAAAAAAATAATTTCAACTTCTGTATTAGATTCAGGCAGTACATGTGCAAGTTTGTTATATCTACCAAATATTTAAAAAAGAATTAATACCAAGTCTTCTGAAACTATTACAAAAAATTGCAGATGAATAAACACTTTCAAACTCATTTTATGATGCCAGCCTTACCCTAATAACAAGACCAGACAAGGACACTATCAGAAATTATTAGTTCAATATTCTTTATGAACTTTGAAGCACAAATCCTTAGAAAAATACTAGTGAACTGAATTTAACAGTACATTGAAAGGATCATACAGCATGACCAGTGGAATTTACCCCTGGGATGCAAGGATGGTTCAATATATGCAGATTAATAAGTGTAGCACACCACATTAACAAACTGAAGGATAAAAATAATATAATTACATTTATAGATGCAAAAAAAGCATTGTATAGAATTCAACATTTTTTCATGGTGAAAACACTCAACAAATTAGGTATAAAAGGAATATAACAAGGCCATACATGACAAGTCCACAGCTAACATCATACTTAATGGTAAAACGCTGACAGCATTTCTCCTAAAATCAGGAACCTGAGACAAGGGTGCCTCCTCTCACTACTTTCTGCTCAGTATAGTACTGGAAGTCCTACTAGAGCAATCCAGCAAGAAAAACAAATAAAAGATATTCAAAGAGAAAATGAAAAATCAGAATTATCTCTGTTTGAAAATTACATGACCTTATATAGAGAAAACCTTGAAGACTCCACCCCCCAAATTTAAAACTAATAAACTAATTCAGTAAAGTTGCAGGATACAAAATCAACATACAAAATTAGTTGCATTTCTATATGCTAACAATGAACTATGTGAAAATAACAGAACATTTACAATAGCATCAAAAAATAAAATACTCAGGAATATATTTAACCTAGGATGTGAAAGTTCTGTATGCTGAAAATTATAAAATATTGATGACAGATATTAAAGAAGACACAAAATGGAAATATATTCTGCATTCCTGGGTTGGAAGAATTAATATTGTTAAAATGTCCATACTACCCAAAGGTATCTACAGATCCAGTACAATCCCTATTAAAACCCAATGGCATTTTTCACAGAAACAGAAAAAACAATTCTGAAAGTCACATGGAACCACAAATATCTCTGAGGAGCTAAAGCAATCTTGAGAAAGAAGCAGAAGGTTGGAGGCATCACATTTCCTGATTCCGAATTAAGTGACAAACCTATAGTAACCAAAATAGTATGATACTGACATAAAAACAGACACAAACCAATGGAATGGAATAGTGAGCTCAGAAATAAACCCTTGCATATATGGTCAATTAATTTTCAATAAATGTCAGGGAAACTGTATATCCACATGCAAAAAGAAAAATTGGACCCTTATCTTATACCATACACAAAAATAACCTCAAAATGGACTAAAGACTTAAATATAATACTGAAAACCATAAAACTCCTAGAAGAAAGTAGAAGGAAACAGCTCCTTGACATTGGTCTTGGCAATTATTTTTTTGGATTTGACAACGAAAACACAGGCAACAAAAGCAAAAATAACCAACTGGGACTACATCAAAATAAAAAGTTTCTGCATAGACAAGTAAACAATCAACAAAATAAAAGGATAACCAACAGAATCATTGGAAATATTTGCTATCCATATATGCAATTAGGGGTTAATATCCAAAATATATTGGCAACTAATACAACTCAGTAGCAAAAATCCAAATAACCCAAAATGGGCAAAGGACCTCAATAGACATTTTTTCCAAAGAAGGCATACAAATGGCCAAAGGACCAAAAAAGACATAAAAATGGGCAAAGGACCACAACAGACTTTTTTTTTTCCAAAGAAGACATACAAATGGCTAATAGATACTATATATGCAAGTGTGCTCAACATCACTAATCATCAAGAAAATCATAGAATACAAATGCAAATCAAAACCACAATGAGATATCACCTCATCCCTGATAAGTGTTGATAAGGATGTGGGAAAAGTGAACCCTGGTATACTGTTAATAGGAATATAAATTGGTATAGCCATTATGGGAAACAGTATGGAGGTTCCTCAAAAAATTAGGAAAGAATTGCTGTATAATCCAGCAATCCCACTGTGGGTATATATCCAAGGGAAATAAAACCACTATCTTCAAGAAACATCTGCAAGCCCCTTCACCACAGCATTATTCAGTTAGACTTTTTCCGAATCTTGGCTATTGTGACCAGAGACCAACAACAAAGCAAATGTCTCCCAAATGAAAGATAATTCAGAGGGACAGCTTTCATCTTTCTTTGCTTCAGAGAATGCGACCTAAGAGAGTAGTGTCATTAGTATTAAAAACTTATTTTGTTTGGTATTTGTGGGGTTGGGGCAGGGATAGTTGGTATACTAGTTTTCTATTGCTGTAGTATCAAATTCCAAAAATATAATGGCTTAAGCAAGACATATTTATTATCTTATAATTCTATAGGTTAGAAGTCCAACACAAGTTTCACTGGGCTAAAATTAAAGTGTCAGCAGAGCTGCATTTCTTTTTGGAGGCTCCAGGGGAAGATGCATTTTCTTGCCTTTTCCAGCTTTTAAAGCTGCTCACATCCTTTAGTTCATGGTCCCCTTCATCCATCATTAAAGTCAGCAATAGTCATATCCTAGTCCATTGTTGCTACTACAGCAAAATACTGGGTATTTTGTAAATTATAAATAATTGATTTTTTTTCTCACAGTTCTGGAGGTTGGAAAGTCCTAAATTAAGATGCCAGCAGATTTAGCATCTGGTGAGGACTTGCATCTTCTGCTTCCAAGACAGCACCTTCTTCCTGTATTCTCACATGACAGAAGAGATTGAAGGACTATGCAGCTCTCTGAAGCCTCTTTTATAAGGACATTAATCCCATTTATCTTGGAGACAGAGCCCTGGTGTTGTAATCACTTCCCCAAAGGCCGTACATCTTAAGACCATCACAATGAAGATCAAGTTTCAAAATGAATTTTGAAGGGACACAAACATATAACCCATAACAGTTGGGTTGAATCCTTCTCAAGTTGCATCTTTCTGGCCATTCTTCTGTTGTCACGTCTCTCTTTCTGGCCAGAAAGTCAGGGAAGTTTCTCTGCTTTTAAAGATTGGGCTCATGCAGATAATCCAATATAATCTCCCTGTTTTCAAGTCAGATGATAAACAACTTTAATTCTACTTGCAACCTTAATAACCTTTTGCCATGTAACATAATATAGTCATATAGTGACAAGTTCCTGGGATTAGGTCATGAACATCTTTGGGAGGTCAACAACCATGAGAAATAGGTGTTATAGTGAAAAGCTAGACAAAAAAGGCGATAGATTGTTGAGATCAAGAAGAAAGTTGATCAACATTAAAAAAAAAAAAAAAAGAGAGAGCAAAGAATTTTCTTCCAAATGAGAGCATGATTATTTATTTTTCAGTATTTTGTCTAAGTACACTTCAGGAAGAAGTAATATATATTAACTCTCCACAGTTCACAGGTGCTTTTGCATGTTTGATGTCTCAGTCCAGACTGGGTTGTTCCTATCTCAATGCCCTGCCTGTCAAAGAGAATAAAGGTTAGCCTTGGAAAGTTGTGGGCCAAGTTACCAGTAATACTTAGACTTGGGTGGATACAGGCCTCTCCCAGCATTATGCATGGTAGACTGTTCCCCAAAGTCACCTCAGCTGTTTAGGTTGAAGATCTTCATACTCCTTGTTGTTTCACGGGTATGAAGTGTAGAGCATAGGCTATGAGGATTTGGCTGTGGTGGACCAATTCTATGGGCATGGATTGCTGTTTTCTGCAGGCAGATGGTTTCAAAATATGATGACAGTTATGCCTGAGGAACTAGGGGGCTGTAGAATCCCTCTGGTGGAGCACTAGAGTTGTAAGGGATGAAGCTGACCTCAATCTTGGACATTGGCAGACTGGCTGGGGCTGGGTCCTCTGAAGCTCTGCTTGTTATCTTGGGTGCTGGTTTGCTATGAAAGGGATTCTACCACCTCATGTTTGGCAGGCCTAAACTCAGAATGTTCCAGCTGGGCTAACACAATCTGGGTATAGATGAAACAGGACTAAAGCAAGCTGTAGTGCTGGGAAGGGTCCTGGAGATCCCTGAGCATTCACCAATTAGTTACTTAACTGGAAGTTCTTCTATTTCCAGGAAAATGAATAGGGCAAATAAAGCAGATATTATACCAACCAATATAGAATTGTTTATGAATTAACAACTGGACATACCAGTTGTATTACAGCCTTGATTTTGGCTCAAGCAAAGCATTGGGGATTTTTTCTTTCCAAATCCCCAAACCCAAAGAACACTCTTACTCTCCTTTTCCTATTTACAGGAAAAGGAATAGGGCAAATATGGCAGCAGCAGCTATTATACCAACCAGTATAGAATTGCTTATAATTTAACAACTGAACATATCAGCTGTCATACAGCCTTGATTTTGGCTCAAACAAAGCAATGGACATTTTTTTCTTTCCAAATCTCAAAAGGCAGAGCATTTTTACTCTCCTCTTCCTAGGAAAATCGAACTTTCCATACTATATTTCCCATTTTGATGCTGCCCTTGATGATTCTAAAAGGATTTCCTGTTCTTATCCCATGAAAAATCAGCATTTTTCTCATTAAAGATAAAATATATATCTTTACTCTTTGGCAAGGTATGCCCTCTATATCATGCTCATCAAGATGTTTCATGAGAGGTGTACTGGGTTCAAAATGTGTTTACCAAGTTGAGTCCAAACTCTTCTAAAGATCGGAGCCCCCAAAGAGTAGCATGGGGTGAAACTGATATCCAGTTTTTTAAAACTTTCATATGAATTGCTATGATGATCACTAGCAGATTTATTCATCCTCAATTGACTGATATTCCCAAAGACACTCTCCCAAATTTAAAATCTCCAATTCTCTTCAATTTTCCTATAAAACAAAAAACCTGATAACAGTAACATATGTAGGACCATTCAGAGCTATTATATCTACTGGTTGACAAAATAGGAGAACATTGTGAGGAACAGTGACAAAATCCTAGAAGCTGTAGAAATACCTAGGAAATAGATTGAGGAAAAGAAGTGTTGGATGAAAATATCAGAGGTACATACAAGATGGCTTTCTCCTGAGTCCCTTGAGGTCAGTATTCATTCAATACATTTTTGTTTTGTTTTGGTTTTGGTTTTTGGCTTCTTTTGAGACGGAGTCTCATTCTGTCATCCAGGCTGGAGTGCAATGGCATGATCTCGGCTCACTGCAACCTCCATCTCCTGGGTTCAAGTGATTCTCCTGCCTCAGCCTCCCAAGTAGCTGGGATTACAGGAGCCCACCACCATGCCTGGCTAATTTTTTATTTTTAGTAGAGATAGGGTTTCACCATGTTGGCCAGTTTGCTCTCAAACTCCTGACCTCAGGTGATCTGCCCACCTTAGCCTCCCAAGGTGCTGTGATTACAGGCGTGAGCCATTACACCTGGCCAATTCAATAGATTTTAATGAAGCTACTAAGTCAGACATCATAGTGTGTGCTAGAAATACAAATAGGACAGCAGAGATTATTTTAGAGATACGAGGTTTACTGATGAGCAGTTGGTGATACAAGTGATGATTTTAAAAAAATAGTGGGAATGGAAAGGTTTAGCAGAGGAAATGACTAGTCAAGATTTTGTGGGCTTAAGTATATAATGTTTGTATTTGCACAGAACCATTTTACACCCACATCCTCTTTCTAATGATGCATAATCTTATGCCAAAGCTGAGCATCAATCATTAAGATTGAAATGTCTAGACTAGACCGATATTCTCAAGGTTCTTGGCAGAATGACTCACTTGGGTATGAAACCACATACACACACATAAAACAATCACACTATGGAGTCCAGGGTGATAGTCTGGTATTTCTTGACATTTACAACCTTAGAAATGAGTAACTGCTGAATGGCGAGTTGCTATACATGGTAATCTGATAGAACAGTAGGGAAAATGTACAATAATTAAAATGGATTTATGTCTATAACTTCTAGCTTAAATATCCTTTCCCACTGATATGACTGGTACTTAGAGTCAAAACTGTGCCAACTACTTTTTTATTTGATGAAATCACATAATTGAATTTTTGAGCCACCTTCTCATAAGCTATCCATATACACTCTCAAATTTTTCCTGTTGACAAAAATATATTTATATTTCCATTGTTTAAAAACAACTGGTATAGAATCAACTCTACTAGAAAGAGTTTCGAAAAAAAATGAAACATGCATTCTGTAAATGTTCATAGGGCTTGTTTCACAATGAAAAATTCAATAGGTAAATATAATCAAACAAGATCAGGAAAATAAAATTCTCTTTCACCTTGCAGATAATTCTGAGCAGTGTTCTACAAAGAGGTACAGTGTGGATTGTAAATGGTAGAACCAGCATCTTGGAAGGCAAATATTTGGATTAAAATCAGCATTGTGAACCGAACTGGTCATAAAGAAAATAAAATAACACAATGGAGTTCAAAGAGGGTATTTAAATGCTAGTATATTTGATTCAAAACTTTTACAAACCCAATTAGCTTTTCTTTTTAAGATCCAGAAATTACTATGAACTGCTTAATAATTAAAAGTAAACATATTTTTATAACATTAGAAAACTAAGGGTTGTAACATTAATTACCAAGAGAGAATCTACAAACATGGAAAAATTAATGAAAAGAAAGGGCATTAGAAGTTCAGAAATCAAACAAACTTCAGTTTTCTCTTAAGGAAAATTTCATAGAGCACAGGAGGATAATCTATATATTTTTCCAATTAGAGAAAGAATAGAGTTCTAGGGGGATAGGTATACTATATGGACGTAATATTTTGAGAAATGTAATGTGCTTATGTTTTTTATGTTTCTTTGTGAATATTTTTTCCCATAGTCAGACTTGGGAATTTAGTAGAAATTAGGTGAATTTCAACAAAAACACAGAGAAGGAAAGATATTCTCAAATCCAGTGCACAGACAGTGAAAACTACGTATCTGAGAGGATTTTCTAAATTCCCTTATTTTCCCCTTTAAAACTTCTAGAAGCTGGCCTAGCAAGATTAATCATAGAGTGTTGTGGAAAAAAGGTTCTAGTCAAAAAGGAAGAAGGAAAATCTTGTCCGGTTGGTCCCAAGAGTTGAATGGAAGAGAAAGGGAATGGCAGATTAAGGAAGCCAGAGAGACACTTGTGTCTAGATCTCCTCTTTCCAGGCTGAAGTCCTCATGGGAGAAGATGTGTGACATGGAATGAGATGCCCCCAAAGACTCTCATATTTGGCTGGCCCAACAGAGCAGATCAACTTGGTGGTGGAGAGTAGACTGAAAGAAGGCCTGAGTGTGGCTTCCTCCTGTAATCTGCCTCCTGCGTGTCAGAGATCGGGCTCACAAGTGCCTGTGTGCCCTGAGGGAGACAGGTGGAAGTAAATTGAGAGTCAGGCTGGTCTAGGGAACTCTCAAGTCAGGGTTCAGGGGCTGTGTAGCTAAATGGTTGTGAGGCTTAAGGAGGGGCTGAATCAACAGGAAGACAACTGTGTCCTGACCAAGTCCAGAATGTCCACACCCTGAGTTCCCCCAGCTTACACTTTCTCAGCAGGTGCCAGAACACTGCACAGATGCTCCCCTGCCACTTGGCCCATACAACAGACCAGGGCACCACTGGTTTGTGCTGCTGCACAGCACAAACAGATAACGGCTGAAGAAGAGGGCCTCTAAGATACTGCTCATTTTACCAGGGACTAATACTCTAATGGATTTAGTTTTTCCAATGGGACTATATTTTAGATTTTTTCCTTTTTTGTTGTCTCTACCCTGTAGGTGTACGTAATGGAGACAATCTGACTGGTACAGAGAAATGAAGAGACAACATTTTCTTTCCAAATCTGAGTGGAGATGTGAGTAAATTTGTAACTCTATTACAGACGTTTTGTCATTATTCACATCTTCAGAGGTTTCTAATCTTTTTCTAAAGACCCAGATTATCTTTGCCCACTTCCCTAATAAGAATCTCTTTTCCAGGATCCCATGACACACTTCCCTTTGTCGTTTTTCTCTCTCTCCAGAATGTCTTGTTTTGCATGTTTTTATCCTCAGATCTTTAAACCTAGCCACATCTAAGGTTCAATATTTGGCGCACACATTAATTCTTTCTGTTTGGCATTTTCTTACCTGAGAAATAATTTGATACACACCCATACTATTTTACAGATAATTGTGTCATAACCAACTTATTATATTGCTTATAATTTTGCATTGGACAAGTGTTTTGCCTTTGTCCTTAAGTGAGTTCATGTATGAATGGTTGATCTATACTAACTATATCTAACTGTTTCAAGAACACTGACTGTCATCAGAAGGACATTGCTCAATGCTCTATATACAGTAAGTTTTAACATAACTAGCATTGACTGTATATATTCTATATGATTGATAAATACAAAGGGGAAGAGAGCATGATCCTGTTCTCAAGAAACCTTCAGTTCAGCAGAGGGAACAGACCCAACCAGGCAGAGGTTAAGTGCTATAATAGAGTATAAAAAGAAGGAAACACTTATTTTTATGTGATGAGGAAGACTCTCATAAGAAAATGGCAAATAAGTTGGGCCTTGCAGGATGAACAAACTTTGGAAAAGATACTGAGCAGAGAGAACCATATGTGCAAAGGCATCTCTAAAAATCTTTTTCCTTCTGTTTTTATCAATAATGAACTGTAATGTTAAATCAATCCATTTAATTATAATATAAATGTATCAGCATTGTATACCAACACATGGGATATGACATTTGTAGTAAAAATACAACTCCAATTCCAAGCTTAAGGAACATTTCCACTATTATAGCATTTTTTTCATTGAGATGAAATTCACATACAATTAATCATTTAAAGTGTACAATTCAATGGCATCAGTATATTCACAATGTTGTACAACCACTACCCATCTTTCTCATTTTGAAACTGTCACAGCATTTAAGAAGAAAGACCAAAATTATCTGAATAATCATATACTCATACAATTTAAACTCTTATTATTGTTTTGTTTCCCCCAGTATTAATTGTTCTATGCTAGAGAAAGTACAAATGTTATTTATCAGAAACTGTCTAAATTAATTTGTAGTTTCAGGACTCTATACCTTCCAATTGTTTCAACCAATTCAATCAAAATTCAATTTTCAGTTTTTAATAACTTTTTTAGACAGTATGTCCATAAAGTTTAGGTTACTAGATGCACATTAAGAATTCTTATCCATGGCATCCTGGTGCAATGGAATATTATTCAGCCTCAAAAAGAAAGGAAATTCTGACATATGGCTACAACACGGATGAAACTTGAGGATAATATGCTAAGTGAAACAAGACAGCCACAAAAGGAAAAATATTGTCTGATTCCACTTATATGAAGTACCTAGACTAGTCAAATTCATGAGACAGATGTCTCAGCATCACCTGATAATGCTGTTGGCCATTCTCCCTTCCTTGAACGCTTTCCACCCTAGCCTTAACACCATGTCCTGTTTTTGTCCTCTATTTTCCCTTCTCTTCAGGGACTTCCCTTCTACCTATCCCATAAACATTGGTGTGCCCAGGACTTTTCTTCCTCGTGTCTCCTTATTTTTCCACATACATAGCTACTTCTAGCACCAATATCCTTTGACAGAAATCTGCATCTTTAGCCCAGGTTTCTCTCCTAAACCATGACATGTACAAGTTCAGTGCTTCCTGGACATCTCTACTTGAAAGTCCTACAAACACCTCACATTCAAACACTGAATCTGAACTACTCTTCTCTTTTTCCACGTCTTCTTTTCTATCTTACAGTTTAAGTCAGGAATTAGAAGTTATTATAAATGAGCTAAAGATGAGAAAGTCCATAGAAGTTACTCATACCTGACAAAATAAGTTTTTTATGAGCATGCATTGTTACTGCCATTAACAAACCAAAAAATAGCCTTAGCAAACTCATATTTCTCAGCTCTCAATTTCACATGCAGATAAAATAAGACCTTACAATTTCATTTGACATTCTGTCTGCAAGTTCCAGATTAGGATAATTGATTCATATGGTTTTCTAAGTACTAACCATTTTGCATTTCAATGAGACTCTGATAAAAAATAATTTGATCAATATGGTCTATGCATAATCTTTGTCTGTGTGTTGACAGTAAACTGAAGTCATGGTTGAGTGCTGACACATAGACATTGGTAGAAATTTTAAATATACATTAGCCCCAGGAAAATGTTTTTATGCCTGAATTTTAAGTAGCAGAATTTTATGTTTGGAAGTTATTTTGCTTAACAGAAGTAGCACCAAATATATTCAGGAGAAGTGGTGACTCTTGACTATGCTGACAGTGTTGAACATTTGTCATGACTACCTTGTTTTATATGACTTTTTTCCTCCATATATTAGGCAATGTTTACAAGGAGGTGAACAGTGCACCAGCAGATGTTTTGACTCGTAGAAAGCATGACTTGATTCTGTAAGGTCTTGAGTAAAAGTTTTAAACGATGAGTTGAACTTTGGCCTGTGAAACATGCATGAATTGTTCGGAATCTTGGTCCTAAATGTCTCATTGCACAGCCTGGGTTGGCACTGCAAAGGTATGGTCAGATTTATAAACAACTCAAGACAGATCATTGGCAAATCAATGTTGAAGTTTCACATTATTATATTTTCATTTTGTTTTGCATTTGTGTTTTGAAAGCTGCCTTTAGTCTTTGAACTTATCTGCTCTGGTTATGAACAGCGGATATGTTCAGCATGAAATGTTGAAAAAGTTCTCACCAAACAAGTGCAGCAGTTTTATTCAGAATTTGCTGAAGGGCATAACACTGTAAAACAGAAAATGAACCACTCATTTGCTGTCATCAAAAATGAGGAAATGGCTCTAGGCAGTAGCCAAAGAGTTCTTTTGAACTTGAGAAGTTCACTGATTTGGCAGGAGGAGGATCTTGTTTGTCTTGCTTGTTCTGAAAAACTATTTATCCTCAAATAATTCCAGTAAGATACAAGGAGAAAATCATCAATCTCATTTTTTCCAAATATCTCCTTATGACATTATTATATTTAATATAACTTCCAAAATATGGCCTTGGATTTTAATAGAGATCTTGATATATGCTGTGTCTTTCCACTTAAAATAGATTATTCCTTTAACCTAATACTGCAAATAAAAAAATACATAATAATTTCATAATAAAATCAAACTGAGAAAAATGAATGCGTTGTTATGGAATGCTAACTAGGCTATTGAGGAACAAAAAATTAGCATTTTAATTTTTTTATTACACTGAAATATTTATGTAATGTAAGCCTTTATGCTAATGTGCTTTGTAATTTGATAAACTATTGATCATCTCTACCCCCACCTAGTTCAAGTCATCATTATCTCATACTCTGGTAATTTCAATAGCACCATAATTTATCTCTCTGCCACCCTGAGATCTGATCTCTACCCAGCCTAGAGCAATTTTTTTTCTTTTTTTTGAGACAGAGTCTGGCTCTGTCACCCAGGCTGGAGTGCAGTGGCGCAATCTCCACTCACTGCAAGCTCTGCCTCCCAGGTTCAGGCCATTCTCCTGCCTCAGCCTCCCGAGTAGCTGGGACTACAGGCACCCGCCACCATGCCGGCTAATTTCTTGTATTTTTAGTAGAGACAGGGTTTCACTGTGTTAGCCAGGATGGTCTCGATCTCCTGACCTCGTGATCTGCCCGCCTCGGCCTCCCAAAGTGCTGGGATTACAGGTGTGAGCCACCGCGCCCGGCCCCAATTATTTTTAAAACACATTTCAGATCTTGAATCTGTTCCCTAAAACTGCTAGTGGTTTTGCATCTCACTCACTCTTTAAACGGACTACACTGTGAGATGTGACCCATGGCCACCAAACTGCCACAGCTTCCCTCCTAATGCTGCTTTAGCTGCTCTCATTTCCTTGCTGTTCTGTGAACACCTCAGATCCAGAATCCCATCAGGGTCTTAGTCCTTATTCTACCCTCTTCTGGAATATCTAGATAGCCATATCTTCTGTCACGTTTTTGCCAAAATAAATATCTCTTTCTTGGTGCCCCTTCCAGCACCAATGCATCTAAAATAGCAACTCTCTCTTTCTCCCAACCATCTTCAGTCTCTAACCCTCTATTCTGCTTTTTCCTTCACAGGAATTCTTATCCCTCATGTTCCCTATACTTATTTGTGGATTTTTTATTTGTTTTGTTTTTGGTCCATTTCTTTCCAGTAGAAAGTAAGATATGTGAGGACAGGGACTTTGCTTTTTTGCTGTTGTATCCCAGTACCTAAAATACTTCCTGGCCCATAGTAGGTGCTCAATATATATTTCTGGTATGAATAAATACAAGAATGAGAATGAAGCTAAAATTATCCGTAAAAGAACTGGTTTCTACTAAAATTAATCTCATCAAGTTAATATATATCTCTGATACTTCATTAGTAATGTCAATTTTGATCAATCAATTCCTAGTTTTCCATTTACTTTCAGATATGAGTAGATTGCCAGAGAAAAGAAGGTACCAAGGCACAACTGAACATATTTATGAGCATAAGAATTCTATTAGATTTGCAGTTTTTCATTATTTATTCAGTATCATTACATGAATTTTGGCAAATGTATAGGTTCATATAAAATAGGATACAGAAAAGTTCTGCCACCCCAAAAATCCTTCTCATGCTATCCCCTTAGAGTCATGTTTCTCCCTTCTTCCTTCCCTGAAAACCACTGATCTGTTCTCCATCACCCTATTTTATATTTGAGAATGTCATATAATATAATCATATATTATATAACCTTTCGAACTGGCTTTTTCTACTCAGTATAATGCCTTGAGAGTTAACCATGTTGTTGAATGTCCATTCCTTTTTACTGGTGAATAGTATTCCATTGTATGTGTGAATAACTCTTTGTCCATTCACCCAGTGAAGGACATATTGGCTGATTCCAGTTTTGGCAATTATAAAAACAGTTGCTATAAATATTCATATACATGTTTTCATGTGACTATAAGTTTTCAGTTCTTGAGGGTAAATACTATGAGTGGGATTGCTGAGTCATATGGCAATGCACGTTTAACTTTGTAAGAAACTTACAAATTCTTTTCCAAAGTGGCAGCATCACTTTGTACTCACACCAGCAATGTATGGGCTGCTCCACGTCCTCACCAACACTTGATATAGTCAGCAATTTTTATTTTAGCCATTTTAATATGTGTGTGGTGATAACTCATCTTGGTTTTAATTTATATTTTCCCAACGGCTAATTCATATGAATTTCAATTCGTATCTTCCACCATACATGAAAATTAACTTTAAATAGATCATAGACCTAAATGTTAAATTGAAAATTGTAAAAGTTCCTGAAGACAACATGGGAGAAAATCTTTGTGATCCTGGGTTAGGCAGAGATGTATTAGCTGTAGTACCAAAACTATACTCCACAAAATAAAAATATAATAAATTGGACTTCCTCAAACTTAAAAAGTCTACTCTTCTAAAGGCACTATTAAAAGAATGAAAAGACAAGAAGTGGGGAAGAAGAAGGGAAACCAGCAAAAGAACCCAAATGAGTGAAGAGTGTGATAGGAGAAACCAAGGAGAATGTGGTGTCTTGGGAGCCAACTAAAGAAATAGTGTCAAGGAGGAAGGAGTGATCCACAGGGTCATAGCTTCAGTTGAGGAGTGATTCTTTTATTTTGAATCAGGGAATAAACAGAGACAAATGTCTCCAGATGCTGCCAGCTCTGATCACAGTTGTCTTCCTAGTCATGACTCAGCCATTCCATCAAGGTAGGAGGTACCATACCAGTTTGGCCCTATATCTGGTGAGATAAACTTAAACTTGGTGCCATTGACTTCATATGTGGTGTATGAGGGATTGCATTTAGGTTTCTATGCACTTATATTTCAGTCACTATTATACTTCCATTCATTCATCCATTCATTCATTCATTATTTATTGAGGGTCTTCTCTGGGACCAACATTGAGCGTATACTAGTGATTTAAAATAGGCCTAGTTTCTGAGTGAATATGGAATGTAGGGAATGGAGACGATGACAAACATTAATCAAATAGTCACACTGGGTGAAACAATTATGGTTCTCTCTACTGCATAATAAGAATGAAAAGTTCATTACTGCTCATCTAGTCATAATATTATGGAAACTGTATCTGGAATTAATCTGTTGTCATCAATGTCATGTTTTTATCAATTAGCACCTCATACTGTGAATGTGATCTGGGTGTGAACAGACTGTGTGTTTGAATCCATCTTTCTAAGATTTTTTAAATGTCATTTCACAAATTGAAGTTGCCATCCACCTTAATTCCATTCTCAGACACCAAATATATCTTCCCTTTGTATTTGATTCTCATTTAGAATAAATAAGCCAAATGTAAATGTAAAAACCAGCAAAAAATTAATTATGAATAACTGGGATGAATCAGAAACATAAGTGGAATTTGTGTAATACAAATGTGTACAGGTTTTGCCAGCTCTGGGAAACTGCATGACAGACTGGATTAAGAAAATGTGGCACATATACACCATGGAATACTATGCAGCCATAAAAAAGGATGAGTTCATGTCCTTTGCAAGGACATGGATGAAGCTAGAAACCATCATTCTCAGCAAACTATCACAAGGGCAGAAAATCAAGCACCGCATGTTCTCACTCATAGGTGGGAATTGAACAATGAGATCACTTAGACACAAGGTGGGGAACATCACACACCGGGCCTGTGGAGGGGTGGAGGGCTGGGGGAGGGATAGCATTAGGAGAAATATCTAATGTAAATGATGAGTTGATGGGTGCAGCAAACCAACAAGGCACTTGTATACCTATGTATCAAACCTGCACGTTGTACACATGTACCCTAGAACTTAAAGTATAAAAAAAAGTACTGAAAAAACAACAACAACAACAACATTGGCAATAGAGATGGAAAATAAAGATGCTTTTGAACAAAAATAAGTATATTTGTAGTACATTCTATTTCTGCAAATGTGTCTCCATATAGACACATATTTATTGCTAGACATGGCATGTTTTTGCTATAAGCATTTTTCACAGAGACTATAACAGTTAAAAGCAGAGATTCTGAAGCTAAAATGCTTGGGCTCCCAGTTTGTCTGACTACCAGTTGTGCTAACTTGAGCAAATTGTTTAATCTCTCTGTGCCTCAGTTTTTCTATTTGTATAGAATACATATTTGTGCTTACTTTAAAAGTTATGAAGTTTAAATGTTAATATATATATAGTATGTGTGTGTATATGTGTGTGTGTGTGAGAGAGAGAGAGAGAGAGAAAGTGTGTGTGTGTACATGAGTGAGCACTCCTAGGCTATAGGCTCTGGAGTTAGATAATTTGAGTGAATCCTGATGTCACTATTACTATCTGTATGACCTTGGGTAGTCTAATTAACCTCTCTATACCGATTTGCAAAACAGGACTCATAATGACAGTATTCATTCCTCCTAGAATGGCCATGAAATAGCACATGTAAACCAATTAGCATGTACAACGAATATTAGCTCCCATTTTATGACTGGTAGTGATGTGTTTCCAAGTATATAGATGAAATTTAGATCTTTTTCTTGTGACCATGTAAATGGAATGTAATCATTATTTACTTTGTATTCAGCAGATGAAATGAGAGAAAGGATAAAAGGGAGGGGGCAGGGAGGAAAAATATACAGGAAGGAAAAATATAGTAATGTAAGTTTGCCTAATTCTAGCAATTCTAGATGAATTTGGCAACTCAGATAATTTCCCGGAGATAATACCTTAAATTCAATAAGAACATAGAACATGCATATTGACTGACTTTTAAGGTTACCAGAGTAAGTGAATGGCTTGTCATCAATTGATTTTCTATCTCTTAATCAAATTAGGGGATAAACTAGTCTTTGCTATACATAAAACTAATTTATCATTGAAGAGATACTAAATACATCAGCACTTTGGATCAGGTGGCCGTTGGTAACAAATGCATACCAACAGAATATCTAGATAATTGAGCTGGATTAGTGAGCTAATAGCCATAAGTATGTAGGTGAAAAAAAATGTACCTTTTTTATGCTCTGGGATGAGTTTGTAAGATAAATGTATCGGGCTGAGAAGCCAATGCAGCTTATAAACTAGCTGGCAAGCAGCCATAGCCAAAGAGCAAAGACCAGGCCCATTGAGCATTTACAGGACTGGGTTACAAGTAGCTACAGGCTTGGTCAGGAATGGTGGCTCACACCTGTAGTCCCAGCACTTTGGGAGTCTGAGGCAGGAAGACCACTTTAAGCCAGGAGTTTGAGACCAGTCTGGGCAATAAGGGAAGACCCCATCTCTACTAATTTTTTTTTTTTTAATTAGCTGGGTGTGGTGGCATGCAGCTGTAGTCCCTGCTACTCACTTGGGAAACTGAGGTGGGAGGATCACTTGAGCCTGGAAAGTTAAGGATGCAGTGAGCTATGACTGTGCCACTGCACTCCATCCTGGACAATACAGCAAGACCCTGTGTCTAAACAAACACACAACAGCCAAATAGCTACAGGCTCCGTGTTTAATAACCATAAGAATCAAAAGATAATCTACTGTATAAAGAACATGGAAAGGTATAAAAATAGGCACATAGACCAGTGGAAGAGAATAGAGAACCCAGAAATAAAGCCAAATACTTACAGCCAACTGATCTTCAACAAAACAAAACAAAAAAAGTAAAGTGGGGAAAGGACACCCTATTCAAATGTTCAAATTGTGTGGTATAATTGGCAAGCCATATGTAGAAGAATGAAACTGGATCCTTATCTATCACCGTATACAAAAATCAACTCAAGGTGGATCAAAGACTTAAATCTAAGACCTGAAACCATAAAGATTCTAGAAGATAACATTGAAAAAACTCTTCTAGACATTGGCTTAGGCAAAGAGTTCATGACCAAGAACCCAAAAGCAAACACAAGAAAAACAAAGATAAATGGATGGGACTTAATTAAACTAAAATGCTTCTGCATGGCAAAAGAAATAATCAGCAAAGTAAACAGACAACCCACAGGGTGGGAGAAAATTTTCACAAACTATGCATTAGACAAAGGATTACTATCCAGGATCTACAAGGAATTCAAACCAAGTAACAAGATAAAAACAATCCCATAAAGAAGTGGGCTAAGGACATGAATATACAATTCTCAAAAGAAGTTCCACAGCAGCCTTTCTCCTCAAAACAAGGTGAATTTAACCATTATAAGAGGACGTGATTGTGCCTAAGATAGTTTGCTTTCACACTAAAAATTAACCTGGAGATAAAAAAAAAAAGATCATGTTCTTTGACTTTGATGGCTGAGACTGTATTTTGATTTTTGTCTTCATTTTCATGACTATAATTTAAGGCAGGTAAATGTTTTACACAAGTAGAAATTAAAAACCTATTTCACTTAATACAAATCCATAATATTTACTAATTAAAAATCAAAGGCAAGGCTTTCTGTTTCTCTTTAAAAGAATAAAGGTAGATACAAGTATACAACTTTTAATAAAAACCTTAAATAGAGTTTTTTCCTTAGAGTTTTTAATATGTTATTAACAGTTTTATTATTTGGCAGTTGATTGCTATTACTTCTAATCTAGGATTTACTCTTAAAATGAAAGCTTTTTTTTTTCTTTTTTTTGAGATGGAGTCTCGCTCTATTGCCCAGGCTAGAGTGCAGTGGAGCAATCTCGGCTCACTGCAACCTCTGCCTCCCAGGTTCAAGCAATTCTCCTGCCTCAGCCTCTCCAGTAGTTGGGACTACAGGTATTTGCCACCATGCCCAGCTAATGATTTTTGTATTTTTAGTAGCGATGGGGTTTCACCATGTTGTCCAGGATGGTCTCGATCTCTTGACCTCATTTTCTGCCCACCTGGGCCTCCCAAAGCGCTGGGATTACAAGCATGAGCCACCGCACCTGGCCAAAATGAAAGGATTTTTTTTTTCCAACCAATAAAACTTACAAATTAAATCTAATATGTATACTTAATTTGTATATGCTAACACACAACCATTTAGGCAAGGGTTAAGGTAGTGAGTTAAGCAAATTTCTAGTAAAAATCAGTAAATACAGTCACAAGCTATCTCCACCACTTAGGACCCCAAAAATTCTTTACAGGTATCATGAATTATTTGCAGAATATTCTTTCTTTAAGGACAATGTCACATCAGCAACTCCTGGGTCACATGTACTTGACCAATTATTGAATAACGTACAAGAACTGATTAGTTCTAAGTGGGAAACAGACCAATATAGCTTTATGGCTAAGGTTAAAAAGTGAGTATTCAATTCAAATAAAATATTAAGATTTCTGGACCTTCACAAACTTTTGAACGCCCCATGGCTTGCCAAATTTAGTTAAATTTTAATTGAAATGTAAATATTTTTCATCTTAGAACAAAAAAGAAAATGAATCGAAATGTTTTCAAAGCAGGCAGAAAGTATTCTGTGTAATGTTTTGTTAGATACACATTGATAGGGAACAAATACTGCTCTGCCTGATAACTTCATATATCCCATATACTTTACTTGCTAATGGTATTATTCAGTGGTCTAACAGGTAATTCTTAAAACTTGGTAGTGAAAAGGTCATGGTGTTAACAAGATTAAATTCATAACCAATCATCTTTAGAAATGTGAATGAAAAGGAGAAACAGAAAGTCTGTGTGCTGCAAAAATAGAGTTTCTAGCTCCCTAAAACCCTTTGAGCTGAAAGGTGATAATCAGAACATAAAAGAAAAATTAAATGTCTGCAAAATTGGGTTTTGTGTGAAACATTTACCTTAGTTAAATTAGCAGAATTCTGTATTAAGTTGGTGTAAGAAAGGATATGAGTGTGCACGAATGTTTTTGTTAGAAGCAGCATAATTTGCCAGAGATTATGAGTCCCACAGTTGAACTTCACACCATCTGACCAATTCTTCCTTTCCCAGACACTGAGAAATATCTTTTTCAGTCCAATAGATATCCTTACCCATTTAGGGCTTCATGTTTGACCAAGGCTACAAGAGGGAACTGTTAATATTTTTTAAAAAAACATTACAATCCATTGGACCTTGAGTATAATTAGAAGCAGCCTTTTTTCTAGAGCCTAGAAATAAAAATATTAATAATGTGAGCCGGCGTGTTGAGTTCCAGTCTCAACTGATTATTGTTCTTCTCTTTCTCAAAGGAGTGTTAAGTCTTTTTGGAAGACTAGAGGACATTACATGGATAATATTTTCTCCAGGTCACACGTTAAGGATCCATGTTTATAGGAATGAAATATTGCGCACTATTTCATCTCTGGTCACCCAGTATGATCTCTTTAGTCTACATGGCTTTTCTATTTTCTGAGAATAAACATTTCATCTCCCAAGTATCCAAGGAATACAAGGATAATAAGGCTATATAGCAAATTAAATAACTAAAGAAAATGTAAATTTTTATGTTAGCAAAGACTGAAAAAAGTATGCTTAGAATAGATTCAAAATAAGACCATTACATACTGTGTAGAAAAACAAAACTTTTTCTTCTGCTTTTACACCACAGCAATCAACACAGAAAACTTCTTTCACCCAATGTGTGGAAATTTCTCCCAACCAACAGGCAAGCAATCAGTTTTCTAGTGGATACCAGCTGGCTGTCTTCCAATCCGATTCAATTCTGATGTCATCTTCCAAGAGATAGTGTCAGATCCCACAAGACTGCCGAGCGTCAGACACCAGTCACAAGTCCAGGCCTCTGAACTTCTGACCTACCAGCTTCCTGTTGGGGTTCCCACAACCCCCTTTTTTTTTTTTTTTTTTTTGAGACAGAGTTTCGTTCTTGTTGCCCAGGCTGGAGTGCAATGGCGGGATCTTGGCTCACCGCAACCTCTGCCTCCTGAGTTCAAGCCATTCTCCTGCCTCAGCCTCCGGAGTAGATGGGATTACAGGCATGCGCCACCACATCCGGCTAATTTTGTATTTTTAGTAGAGACGGGGTTTCTCCATGTTGGTCAGGCTGGTCTCGAACTCTGGACCTCAGGTGATCCACCCGCCTCGGCCTCCCAAAGTGCTGGGATTATAGGCGTGAGCCACCGTGCCTGGCCCAACCCCCTCTTTAAGCATGGTCAATTTGCTAGAGTAGCTCACAAAACTCAGGGAAACACATTTACCCATTTATTACAAAGGATATTTTAAAGGATATAAATAAAAAGCCAGATAAAGTAATCCATAGTGTGAGGTTTGAAAAGATACCAAGTGCAGGAACTTCCATTCCCGTGGAGTTAGGGTGCTCCCACCCTACTGTAGATGAGTTCTTGTTCACCTTCCTGTAAGCTTCTTTGTGTGCAGCCGTCCAAGCTCTCTGTACCCTATCCTCTTTGGGCCTCTTATGGAGATTTCACTGGATGGGCATGATTGAAGACTGAGCAACCATGTAGAAATGTGATGGAACAAAAGGGATAGAGCTGATGCTAATAGACGCAGAGGGGAAACCCAGAAAGGCCTATCTGTTCAGAGTCTTCTTGTGTAGTCTCATTGTGTAGCATTCCTTCCAGGTATGGGCAGGACCTCTTCTGAAATGAAGGTCTTAAGACCTGCAATCAGACAAAGTAGGTCAGAGAATTTCTTTATGGCCAGATCTAAGACAGAAAGGTTGGGGGAAATTAGAGTAGATTTTAGTTTCTGTGGCTTGTCTTGGGGAGAAAAAGGAGAAGGTGAAAGGAGGGAGTGAGAGGCAGAGAGAGATTCTATTTTCTGAGGCCTAAAGTGCCCCAACATTACAACAAAATACTATCTTTTACCATTATTGCTCTGAAACTATTCTGAAGCTGCTTCAGGAACCAAGAACAAAGGCCAAATACTTTAAGAAAATATATGCTCATTGTTTAATCAGTTAGGAAATAACAAGGGCTGTGGGAATTACAAGCCAGGAACTGTGGATGAAAGCTTATATCTATCTGTATCTAATACATATATGTATGTATGTGTATATGTGTGTGTGTGTATATATATATGGATATCATAATGTATTTCTCAAAACCTGTGATATGTAGAACAAGTAATACTCAGGAAAGTTTGTCAACTTAAATGCATTTATTAAAACTTGAGGCTGTGTGCGGTGGCTCACGCCTGTAATCCCAGCACTTTGGGAGGCTGAGGCAAGTGGATCACAAGGTCAGGAGTACAAGACCAGCCTGGCCATCTCCACTAAAATACAAAAATTAGCCAAGCGTGATGGCGGGTGCCTGTAATTCCAGCTACTCGAGAGACTGAGGCACAGAACTGCTTGAACCCGGGAGGCAGAGTTTGCAGTGAGCTGAGATTGCACCACTGCACTCTAGCCTGGGCAACAGAGCAAGACTCTGCCTCAAAAACAGAAAAAAAAAAAACTTAGAAAGGTTAAAAATAAAAGAACTAAGCAACCATTCTAACAGTCTAAAAAAAAGAACAAAAATAAATCGAAGAAAGGAATCAAGAAAGGTAAATATGACAATTAATGAATAAATTAAAATATTCATTGAAATAATTTGGAAAAAATGAATTCATTAATAGGTCATATAAAATAAATCAACCTTTGAAAATTAGGATTAAGACAAAATAAAGTATGGATTTTAAAAATTAATAAATAAGAGGAATATCTCTATATATTTCAAAACTACTAAAATTGGCAAAAGAAGAACTGGAAAACTTAATGAAAAAATAGTAACAGACATCGAGATATATACTTTATTTTCTAACTGGCTGTTACTGATGTGAATAAAAGCTGCAGTTTATTATATGTTGAGCCTATGATTCAATTAATTTGTTAAACTTCCAAAAGAACAGGAAAACCTAAATAGAGAAAAAATAATAGACATTGAAGTGGTATTAAAGTAATGATTTTCCCTACCTTTCAGCCCCCAGCAAGGCTCCAGACTCAGATTTTTTATGACCAAGTATTTTTTGTTGTTGTCATTTTGTCATGAGACAGTGGCTCACTCTGTCACCCAGAACAGAGTGTGCAGTAGCACAATCAGAGCTCACTGCAGCCTCGGCCTCCCAGGCTCAAGGAATCCTCCCACCTCTGCCTTTCAAGTAGCTGGGACCATAGGCATGTGCCACCATGCCTGGCTAATTTTTGTATATTTTTTGTAAAGATGGGGTTTTGCCATTTGCCCAGGCTGGTCTCCAACTCCTGGGCTCAAGGAGTCTGCCTGAGCCTCCCAAAGTGCTGGAATTACAGGCGTGAGCCACTGCATTAAAGTTTCTATCTTCAACAGGATTACTATGGATACAAAATGTATAATAAAATGGTAACACATTGAAAACAGCAATTAAAAATAATAGCATAATGAAGTATGGATTTATCTTGGGAATATAAAGATAGCTCAACATTAGAAATCTTTCTGTGGAATTCACTACGTTAATATATTTAGGGAGGGAAATCCATTTAATCATCTCACCTGATTTTGGAAAGGCATTCTGAAGAAAATATGTTTATTATAATTAAAACAATTTTGTGAAAAAAAGAAATATAGGCCGGGCGCGGTGGCTCAAGCCTGTAATCCCAGCACTTTGGGAGGCCGAGGCGGGCGGATCACAAGGTCAGGAGATCGAGACCACAGTGAAACCCCGTCTCTACTAAAAATACAAAAAATTAGCCGGGCGCGGTGGTGGGCGCCTGTAGTCCCAGCTACTCAGGAGGCTGAGGCAGGAGAATGCCGTGAACCCAGGAGGCGGAGCTTGCAGTGAGCCAAGATCGCGCCACTGCACTCCAGCCTGGGCAACAGCGTGAGACTCCGTCTCAAAAAAAAAAAAAAGAAAAAAAAAAAAAAGAAATATATTTGTCTTCATAAAAGAATCTACCAAGAATAAGCACTATCCTTAATAGTGAGATATTATTTTTGTTTAGAGCTACTTGCTTAGGTCCAAAATGAGGCAGGTACATGCTTGTTCATTGCACCATCTTATTTCTAACAACCAAGAACTGGAAGAGACTTAAATGTCTATGTATAGAGAGATTGCTAGATGATGCAATATGGGATATAATGCAGCAAAAGAAAAAGAAAGAAGGCAAGTTAAAAGAAAGAAGGCACGGTTAAGCAGAAACAATCAGATTTCTGGTCTCACAGTAAGTGTATTATTATACCATTTATATAAAAGAAGAACACAAAATAACACTATTTATTTTCATTGTTAACTTTTGATTGTTACAAATTCATAGAACAAAAAGTGTATAAGTATCAACACTAACGTGGTAGCAATTATTGGCTCTGTGAAGGGGGATTGGAATTTAGGATTATTGTCAAAGGTACAGTGATCTTGTTTGTAGTATTTAAATTTTAAATAAGAAGGATGTATAAAAATAGATAAATTATAGGTAGGTAGAGAGTGAGGAAAATGAGCATCATGGGGAAAAGTTGGTCAATCTCGTTTACACTCTCCACAAAGGAAATGACAAATATGAAAAAGATAACATGTTGTTAGAAGCAAAGCAGCTGTCTGATTTGACAGCTATGGAAAAGAATTGTTTTACCAATTCAGCTGAATCCCACAGAATGAAGTTTTCATTACATATTTTAGTAAAACGAAATGTTTCTAAAATATTTCGGCCGGGCGCGGCGGCTCAAGCCTGTAATCCCAGCACTTTGGGAGGCCGAGACGGGCGGATCACAAGGTCAGGAGATCGAGACCATCCTGGCTAACACGGTGAAACCCCGTCTCTACTAAAAACACAAAAAATTAGCCGGGCGAGGTGGCGGCGCCTGTGGTCCCAGCTACTCGGGAGGCTGAGGCAGGAGAATGGCGTGAACCCGGGAGGCGGAGCTTGCAGTGAGCTGAGATCTGGCCACTGCACTCCAGCCTGGGCGACAGAGCGAGACTCCGTCTCAAAAAAAAAAAAAAAAAAAAAAAAAAAAAAAAAAAAAAATTTCAAAGGCTAAATTATTTCACTTAGAAATAGTTAAATGAAACAAGCACAATGTAGATTATAAATCGTAATGTTTAAACCATGCTATTTCTACATTATTCCATGAGTCAAATTATTCAGATATTCTGCTTTGTAATTTATTATTTATTTATTTATTTATTTATTTATGAGACGGTTTCTCTTGTTCTGTCGCCTACGCTGGAGTGCAATGGCATGATCTCAGCTCACTGCAACCTCCGCCTCCCAGGTTCAGGTTCAGGCCATTCTGCTGACTCAGCCTACCTAGTAGCTGTGATTACAGGCACCCGCCACTATGCCCAGCTAATTTTTGCTTTTTTTTTTTTTTTTTTAACTAGAAATGGGGTTTTGCCATGTTGGCCAGGCTGGTCTCAAACTCCTGACCTCAGGTGATCTGCCTGCCTCAGCCTCCCAAAGTGCTGGGATTACAGGCATAAGCCACCAAGCCCGGCCTCTTCTTTGTAGTTTAAATGCATAATGTTAACCCATGGTTCATATTGTTTCAAGTGTATTAGTATCCAAATAAGTTCTAGGAATTTCTCTACTTGAAAATAGTCAAAGTTGGCCGTGTGGGATTCAAAAGCCATATTAACCAAGGTCACTGGAATGGCCCTAAGAAAACAGTGTTCTGAAAAATAAACACATAGACCAACCTTGTGTGCATTTTTTTAACTACATGCTTGTGTGTGCATGCGTGTGTGTTTTAACTGTGGTTAATAATTTTGTACATGTCCTATTTTGGTCTCCCTACCTCCTAAGAAGATAGAAATAAAGAGAAATAGGAAAATAAAAAGTGACTCTGACTTATACCTTAAATTTTATTACAAGTAATGCCAGTAAATATTTTTTAAAAGATAGTTAATGCTGCTGGGTTTAGTGAGAAGACCAATTTGACAAAATAGGTCAAGAAACTTAACAAATCTACAAATGATTGATCACACTGGATCTATATCTAGGGATTTTAATCTAAAAAACCAATAGTGACTAGAAAAAGATAAATATTCTAGGATGTTCATTATAGTATTATTTATAACATTGAAATCCAACTGAAAGTTCAGCAATAGGGTACTTTTTATTAAACAAACTATGATATATCTGGATGATAGATTATTAGTCATTCTATAAGATGTTTTTGAGGATTAATTTATGACATGGGGAGATGCTTATGTTTAATGAAAAAGATACAGAATAGTATTTACAATAATGAATGCACACCCACACAAATAGATAAATATGTAGAATATATATACACATGTATATGCATATATATACACCTAGATTACATATTATATACTATATATAATTTTGAAGATAGATTATACACACACACACACACACATGCACTTGGAAGAAATAATTGCCAAGTGATTCCTGAGATAAAATCAATGTACTTTAATTTCCCCTAGCCTATGTTCATCATTCAGTCTAATCAGTTCTTTGACACTAGGCGCTGCAAAAGGGAAAAGTCTCATTATTGTGTAAAATGAAAAAATGAGAGAACAATTAAGAGTGGTCTAATCATCTCTACATCTAATTTCCTATCCCTGGTTCCCAGCAGAAGATTCTTCAAATCAGCATATTCTTATTTGAGTGGATATGGATAGACTCCTCTTGTTAGAAGACTTGGCGGCTGCTGGTACTTAGTTTTCAATGTCTTTGCTTGTTCTTAGAGTTGAAGTGAAGAAGGTGTTGTGTGCTCCGAGCCCCTGAAGCACAAGTCTCACACTGTCTAGTGGAGGGTGGTTCTAAGGTCTGTAAGTTCAGTACTGCCTTGAAAAGCAGGTTATAACCTATAGGCTTCTAAGTCTGAGAGTTGGAGAGATAGAAGGTAGAGGAAAATATGATGTTGATCATTATGAAAAACTGGGTCTCAGATGATATGAATGAACAATATTCCCTGCCATGGCCTTGTTATGGACTGGGACCCAGCTGGGACCCTGTCAGGCCCAAAAGCATCACCACCCACCGTGGGAGCCTCTGCCCATCAGAACAAGGCTCATTCCTTGAGGGTCTCTTTCTCTTAAAGCTATTACTTCCAAAGTGAGGCAGGACCTTATCTCTTATTGACACAACTACTCAGAGAGATAAGATTTAGCAATATTTGAAATCAAAACACTTATCTGGCAATACTGT